>NC_060121.1:129208955-129511985 GCF_021461395.2 Schistocerca americana
TCGTTAAATACAGCCAAACAATCAGGTGAAATAGAAAAGAAGGAAAGGAAAATAGTTAGGAAAATCTTGAGACTAAAATATGAGAATGTGAAATGGAAATTGAGAAGTGTTAAAGAAGTTTATGAAAAAATAGAGCGAATATCAGCAATGAAGAGGAAGACAAGGGTTGCATTCTATGGACACCTAAAAAGGCTAGACAAAAACAGAATAACAAATAGGATTGTTTACTTCTTTGACAGAACCCCCGAAACATCAATGACATGAATAAACGAATTCAAGCAGACCTGAGGGAACTGGAAATAATGGAGGGAGCAATAGGAGACAGAGAAAGATTCCGAGCAAAAGTAAAAGGTTTCAAGGTCATCTAGAAGGAAACAAAGAAAAAGACAGGTGCAATATGGACAAAAGAAAGAAGAGAAAGACATAGGGAAAGAATGAAAAATTAGTGGAAAGAAAGAAATGAGAAAAGAAAGAATGGATAAGTTATTTCATGTGGTTCCTAGTAGGTCAAACCTATTTTTAAAAAACGGCTAAAAAGGTCACTCAATTTATAGTTGCCTATTAGACAGTCTATCAGGGCTACAAAAATTTTTATTACTGTTTCACATAATTACTGTGCGAATGTCGTTATAATCTATTCATGAAGAGGCAGAGTCTATGTTAAATGTGTAACACAATAAGACAAGTATTAAAATTAGAAACTGTGTATATGTTTTGAGGCAGTGTACCTCACGGCACGCTAATTACCCAGACTATATACATCTAGTGTTTCAGAATGATGGTACTTAGCAACAAACTGTACATACAGTTTGGAACCTTTCCGAAGCTTGTTCTTGCTGACAGCCCTCGCAAAATAATAGGAAAAAATGTCTGCCCTACTACATTACAACTGTTCATACAGTGAAACTTCAACTTCAAACATGACTCTTTAATTTATTATTTCTTTATTAGCAACTCCATTAGCAACGTATTTTTCAGGCAGTAGCCATATACATCAGTGACCGAACCTGAAAAATTATATTGCTCTACCACAGATCGTTCAGGAGATGTGATGACGTAAGGATTAAGATGTGTGGAGACGGTTAAATGTTTGGCGCAGTTTTATTGGCGGGAGTTCCATTCTTTACAGAATAGGGGATGGGTAGGGAGAGAGTTGTTACAGGTGTATGCAACAAACAGAGTGCTTTCAGGAATGAATATGACAAGTAATCGAAACTCGTAACTTAAAAAAAGAGAAGAAACTATTTCCAGTCTTTATACTACACTGGCACAAAGAGAACGATTCTGCTTACAACGATAAGGAAGTACACTTCACGAGAGAAATTTCCGACTTTTGTTGCAATAGGTCTTTGAGATAAATGAATGACGACAGACGAAAATTTGTGCTGGACAGGGATTCAAATCCGGATTTTCCGCTTTATCAGACCGGCCGTCTTAAGCGCTTCGGTTATCGGAGTACGTCTCCCGTCCGATCCAAAACTCCACATGACACGCTTGTCCGAAAGAATAGACAATATACCTATACACTACTGGCCATTAAAATAGCTAGACCAAGAAGAAATGCAGATAATAAACGGGTATTCATTGGACAAATATATTATGCTAGATCTGACATGTGATAACATTTTCACGCAATTTTGGTGCATAGATCCTGAGAAATAAGTACCCAGAACAACCACCTGTGGCCGTAATAACGGCCTTGATACGCCTGGGCATTGAGTCAAACAGAGCTTGGATGGCGTGTACAGGTACAGCTGCCCATGCAGCTTCAACACGATACCACAGTTGCTCGGCCACCATTGACCAGACGTTTTCAGTTGGTGAGAGATCTGGAGAACGTGCTGGCCAGGGGAGCAGTCGAACTTTTTCTGTATCCAGAAAGGCCCGTACAGAACCTGCTGAAATGAAGGGTTTCGCAGGGATCGAATGAAGGGTAGAGCCACGGGTCGTAACACATCTGAAATGTAACGTCCACCGTTCAAAGTGCCGTCAGTGCGAACAAGAGGTGACCGAGAGGTGTAACCAATGGCACCCCATACCATCACACCGGGTGATACGCCATATGGCGATGACGAATACACGCTTCCAATGTGCGCTCACCACGATGTCGCCAAACACGGATGCGACCATCACGATACTGTAAACGGAACCTGGATTCATCCGAAAAGATGACGTTTTGCCATTCGTGCACCCAGGTTCGTCGTTGACTACACCATCGCAGGCGCTCCTGTCTGTGATGCAGCGTCATGGGTAATCGCAGCCATGGTCTTCGAGATGATACTCCATGCTGCTGCAAACGTCGTCGAACTGTTCATTCAGATGGTTGTTGTCTTGCAAACGTCCCCATCTGTTGACACAGGGATCGAGACGTGGCTGCGCGATCCGTTACAGCCATGCGGATAAGATGGCTGTCATCTCGACTGCTAGTGATACGAGGCCGTTAGGATCCAGCACGGTGTTCCGTATTACCGTCCTGAACCCACCGATTCCATATAGTGCTAACAGTCATTGGATCTCGATCAACGCGAGCAGCAATGTTGAGATACGATAAACCGCAATCGCGATAGGCTACAATCCGACCTTTATCAAAGTCGGAAACGTAATGGTACGCATTTCTCCTCCTTACACGAGGCATCACAACAACGTTTCACCAGGTAACGCCGGTCAACTGCTGTATGTGTATGAGAAATCTGTGGAACCTTTCCTCATGTCAGCACGTTGTAGGTGTCACCACTGGCGCCAAACTTGTGTGAATGCTCTGAAAAGCTAATCATTCGAGGGACAGAGAAACAATTAAAATCGCTCAAAAGAGGAAAGGCCTCTGGACCTGATGGGATATCAGTTCGACTTTACACAAAGTACGCGAAGGAACTTGCCCCCCTTCTTGCAGCGGTGTACCGTAGGTCTCTAGAAGAGCGTACCATTCCAAAGGATTGGAAAAGGGCACAGGTCATCCCCGTTTTCAAGAAGGGACGTCGAACAGATGTGCAGAACTAGACCTATATCTCTAACGTCGATCAGTTGTAGAATTTTGGAACACGTATTATGTTCGAGTATAGTGACTTTTCTGGAGACTAGAATCTACTCTGTAGGAATCAGCATGAGTTTCGAAAAAGACGGTCGTGCGAAACCCAGCTAGCGCTATTCGTCCACGAGACTCAGGGGGCCATTGACACGGGTTCACAGGTAGATACTCTGTTTCTTGACTTCCGCAAGGCGTTCGATACAGTTCCCCACAGTCGTTTAATGAACAAAGTAAGAGCATATGGACTTTCAGATCAATTGTGTGGTTGGATTGAAGAGTTCCTAGATAACAGAACGCAGCATGTCATTCTCAATGGAGAGAAGTCTTCCGAAGTAAGAGTGATTTCAGGTGTGCCGCAGGGGAGTGTCATAGGACCGTTGCTATTCACAATATACATAAACGACCTTGTGGATGACATCGGAAGTTCACTGAGGCTTTTTGCAGATGATGCTGTGGTGTATCGAGAGGTTGTAACAATGGAAAATTGTACTGAAATGCAGGAGGATCTGCAGCGAATTGACGCATGGTGCAGGGAATGGCAATTGAATCTCAATGTAGACAAGTGTAATGTGCTGCGAATACATAGAAAGACAGATCCCTTATCATTTAGCTACAAAATAGCAGGTCAGCAACTGGAAGCAGTTAATACCATAAATTATCTGGGAGTACGCATTAGGAGTGATTTAAAATGGAATGATCATATAAAGGTGATCGTCGGTAAAGCAGATGCCAGACTGAGATTCATTGGAAGAATCCTAAGGAAATGCAATCCGAAAACAAAGGAAGTAGGTTACAGTACGCTTGTTCGCCCACTGCTTGAATACTGCTCAGCAGTGTGGGATCCGTACCAGATAGTGTTGATAGAAGATATAGAGAAGTTCCAACGGAGAGCAGTGCGCTTCGTTACAGGATCATTTAGTAATCGCGAAAGCGTTACGGAGATGATAGATAAACTCCAGTGGAAGACTCTGCTGGAGAGACGCTCAGTAGCTCGGTACGGGCTTTTGTTAAAGTTTCGAGAACATCCCTTCACCGAAGAGTCAAGCAGTATATTGCTCCCTCCTACGTATATCTCGCGAAGAGACCATGAGGATAAAATCAGAGAGATTAGAGCCCACACAGAAGCATACCGACAATCCTTCGTTCCACGAACGATACGAGACTGGAACAGAAGGGAGAACCGATAGAGGTACTCAGGGTACCCTCCGCCACACACCGTCAGGTGGCTTGCGGAGTATGGATGTAGATGTAGATGTAGATTCGCATATCACAGTACCTTCTTCTACGAAATTGCAAAGTATGTTTAATACGGAATATTTTTCAGCTCTTGTCTGTGGACTATCCCACCTCGACAAGCTTGTGACGCGTCCGGCTGCACCTAAGATGCCAAACAAGCAGAGGCGCCGATCACTATATGAGCCGTCAATAGCAAATCGGACACTGTTCCTGAGTCTGCGGGTAGAACTGGCAGATGGAATGTGAGTAAAGTAAATCACAGAGGAAAGACCTTCCGTTCCGAAGAAAAAATGAATAATAGTGAGAGTGACTCCTGAACGTAGACGGAAGCGGCTGGCAGAAACAGCATTCGTGTCATTTACGCGCTCGTATATCCGTAGTCTTCACACCTGTGTTCAGAATCATGTGAATGTGCATTACGATTTTATATCGTGTACATTGTAACACTGTCAAAATTTTCTTGGTTTGCTGGAATTGTAGCTCTTAAACCAACTGTGTGACTGGCGTACTTCTCAAATTTAAGGACAGATGATTTCCAAATTAAGCATTTCTCTGATCGAAGTTACTTGGAAATGAAGCTACTGTGTTGGACTAAGCACTGACCTAAAGAAAATATTAGTTAATACTATCGATGTATATATATATACGAGGGCTGTCCAGAAAGTAAGTTACGATTGATCGCGAAATGAAAATCACAGTGAAAATCAGAAATGTTTCATTTGTAACAGTTAGCTACACCTTTCAGCTACTTCTCTACGTAGTCGCCGTTCTGACTCAGGCATTCGTCGTAGCGTTGTACCAACTTTCCAATACCCTCATCATAGAAGGCAGCCGCCAGTGCTTTCCGCCAATTCCCTACGCTGGCCTAAAGCTCGTTGTCTGTGCCAAAATGTTGTCTTCATAGCCAGCGGTTCGTTTGAGCAGAGATGAAACTCAGTGGGAGACAATTACGGGCTGTATTGTGGGTAACCAAACATTTCCAATTGATACGATGCAGGAACATCTTCATTGCCCCTGCAGAATGAGGCTGAGAATTGTCGTGAAGAAGAAACCGCACGACAGTTATGTAATGTTGGTTGCATAGCTTCAGGGGAAAATTCTCACCAGGCCCTCGTACTTGGCGGGAGACACTATTTTCTATAACATCTTTACGCGCTTACTAAGAACTCAGAAATGAAAAGAGCGACATAATTCTACCTAGAGTCATACTAGAGACACTGCCCAACACATATTTGCAAAGCTTTATCGGATTTTCATAGTCGTTTCCATTTCGCGACCGATCGTAACTTACTCTCTGGACAGCCCTCATATATATATATATATATATATATATATATATATATATATATATATATATATATCCCTACATCCGTGCTTGCCTACTTGCCTACCCACCAATAACAACGGCACCTAGAATTTATTGTAATTTCCAAAGACAGTCAAAATGGTTCAAATGGCTGTAAGCGCTATGGGACTTAACACCTGAGGTCATCAGTTCCCTAGACTTAGAACTACTTAAACCTAACTAACCTAAGGACATCACACACATCCATGCCCGAAGCAGGAAGAACCTGCGACCGTAGCAGCAGCAAGGTTCCGGAATGAAGCGCCTAGAACCGCTCGGAAAGCATAGTCAAACTACGATGCAACTCGCCCTTTTTCACACAGGTAAATCATTGCAGAGGCGAAAGGTCTTTAGATTTATCTCTTGCCAGCTGAGCTGACGAACGCGTAGATGTCAGTTAAGAAATATACGTGACAAACACGGATGCCGGTAGCTGAGAAGTGTATTGGAGGCCACTACCAAAAAGTTGTGTGAGCAAGTTTTAGTAAATAGTACAACTGCAGTAGGCTTTGTACAGTTAAAGTGTGGGACCAGCGGCGCGAAGCGAGTGCTGACTGAGTGGCTCGGCACTTACGTGTGGTTGCGTAGCAGCGGCAGCCCGCAAACGCAGCCGGCGACCTGCGAGGCGGTCGGAGTCCAGGGGCAGAGTGGAGGAGGCGGAGGCGGCCCGGAGGTGGTGACACGTGCTGCCGGCGGGCGGCAGATGCACCCCACACCGGGGGCGTTACGCAACCCGGAGGGGGCGAGGGGGCGCCCGTAACGCGAGAAGCGAACCCTGCCCCCTGCACCGCCTCTACCGCCTCCAGTAGGCCCCACGCTCGGCGTACACAGCACGCACGCCCGCTGCCGGTCGCTCACCCGGCACTCCAGTCTGCTGTGTCCCACGTCAATTAAAAGTCTGCCTTATAATAGAACATCTCAGTCTATATACAGGGTGTCCCACTTATCTTGACCACCCTAAATAATCTGGACAAACAGAAGCAACTTACAAAACGTTTCAAGCAAATGTTCTTTAGCCGTCAGGGGGACATCAATCAGCATGATTGCCTCCTTTGTAGCTTCGTTTTTTACAAAGATCTGAACAGCGGTAGGACTTTTTTAAATGGCACCCTCTAGTTTTTACTCAGTAATTCATTTCCTCTCCTAAAGACCTATTCAAAAATGTATAGTACACACTCTCGACACTGTGGATCTTGGAATACTGAATTCCGTAACGATTTCCAAAATTGAATGTCCCAAGCGTCTAGCTCCAACCCTGTTAATTCCTCACCGTGCGGCCATAATCACGTCGGATATCTTTTCACGTGAACTTGGTAGGACTGACAACTCCACCAGCGCACTGGCCTTTTACGCCTCGTGTACACGATACTACCGCCATCTGTAAATGAGTCTATCGCTATGGCATGAGTTTTGTCACCGCGGTGTATTTTAATTTTGCGGCTGGAGTCTCATCACCGGAATGGGTGCTTAGTGGGTCTATGGAATATAACCTCTTGTCTTTTCCACACCCTAATGTAATTTTTTTCGAGATCACAACAACATCCGTAGTAGATAACATTTCCTGAGTGTCTTAAGTGTTGGCTATCTGTAAACGGTGAAGGAACGTACATTCAAAGAAGTGAAATATGTCACTTATTGTAAACCACCTAATGTTCAATTGTTGCGTCAATTGTTGCAACACACAACTAAAATTTGAGTTTTTTGTGGTTGTAATATTTTTAATAAATATTAAGCAGTCGTCCTGTCATTTACGAGGGTTATTCGGAAAGTAAGGAACGACCGGTCGCGCAAATGGAAAATACAGAGAATATCTGATGAAGCTTTGCACAGGTACGTTGGGCACTGTGTCTAGTACGCACTTCCATCGCATCGTTTCGATTTCAGTTCTCAGCTCACAGTAAGGACGTAAAGATGGCTAGAAATTAGCCTCTCCCGGCAAGTACGAGGGCCTGGAGAAGGATTTCGCCTGAAGCTATGCAATCCACATACCACAACCGTCATGCGGTTCGTTCTACACGACAATTCTCGGCCACACTCACAACAAGGCCCTTAATTGACTACCCCTGAGGTTCATCCCTGCTCAAATGAACCGTTGGCTATGAAGACAATATTTTGACACAGACAACGAGCTGCAGTCCAGAGTAGAAAATTGTCGAAAAGCACTGGCGGCTGTCTTCTATAACGAGGGAATTGAAAAGTTGGTATAACGCTACGACAGATGTCTAAGTCTGAGCGGCGACTGTATAGAGAAGTAGCTGGAAGGTGTAGCTAACAGTTGCAAACAAAACAGTTTTGATTTTCACTGTGGTTTCCATTTCGCGACCTTTCATTCCTTACTTTCCGAATAGCCCTCGTATTACCGCAGTTCTCTCTGATCCTACCGTCCTATGGTGCAGTGTAATTTGTCTTGTGACCTGTGTTATTCGGCTTGCAACGGCTTAGTCTTTTGTGCTATTCTCTTCACTTCGTAGTAGCGTTCACGCCCCACGTCCTCAATTATTTCCTGTATACATTACTATCTATATCTTACCCGGCAGTTTTTACCCTCTATAGCTCTAATACCGAACCGCGCGTAGTGGCCGCGAGGTTCGAGGCGCTATGTCACGGATTGCGCGGCCCCTCCCGCCGCAGATTCGAGTCTTCCCTCGGGCATAGGTGTGTGTGTGTTCTTAGCATAAGTTAGTTTAAGTAGTGTGTACGTCTAGGGACCGATGACCTCAGCAGTTTGGTCCCTTAGGAATTCACACACATTTAACATTTTTCTAATACCGAGTGGTTATAATTAAAGTGCAGATACTCGCAGACGACTAGTGTAGAATTATCGTATGGGAGCGGAACTTAGCAGATATGCTAGTGCATTAATGCGGGACCGATTTACGTTGGAGAATATTGGTTATAAATTTGGCTACCAGATGCAAAGAATCTGGCGCTGTACACTGTCTGTATGACGATAAGGCATCCACGCTGTCATTGGACAAGCCATATCGTAAGGGAACTGTATGTCTATCGAGAAGAGAGACCGTGTCCTGTTAGTGAAACTATTTTACGTGAATGGCAGCAATGGCACTGGTGCACTGAGAGAGCATTGCCGACTGAAAGGTCTGGAGGGAGGCTCGGCGTCATTAAAAGGTTTGAAGAAGATGATACTGAAAATTCGAAAACACGGGAGAGTATGGTGTGGCACCTGGAAGAGGAAGGCGTCCAATACCGGTGGAAGTCACTGACGAGGTTGCCGTTGCTGTAACTGACCACGCAGCACTGATCTCGGGTAGTGTTAATGCTAGTAAAGTGTCACGAGAACTGCCCATCCTATGGTCAACCGTATGGAAAGTTTTGCCGTCTGTATTACTCTGGTACACGCGTATGAGCCAGACGGTGCAACAAATGAACCCTCATCATCTGCAGCAACGTTCTAAATTTGATCTTCGGCTTTTGGCGCGGATCGAACTTGTAGACGTAGGCTGGCACATTTGACACTACAGGGTGCAGGGAACACACAGAAATACCGAATTTGGGGTATTGTTAAACCGCGTGTTGTGCTCGAAGAGCCACTGCACTCCCCGAATTTGACTGTTTGGAGTGGATTCATAAGCACTTTGAAGAAGGCCCGTCATATATACAGTGACGCCTGCACGTTCTTGAGGTCTATTCTACAGCATGTGATTCTTGCTTTGGAAGAGCGCAGCTGTGTGGAAACCACTATTTTCGTGCGAGATGGAACAACATGTCGCTTGCCCATTGAAAGACATGTCTAATGCAGCTTTCCACGATCGTGTGACCTCCATGAGTTTTCTAGATGCATAGCCTGCAAGGTCACGTGATCTGAATCCAAGCTCCTTTTGGCTCTGTAGATATTTAAAACAAAGCGTTTACCAGGGGGACATTTTGTGTTCCTACCTGATCTGAAGGCTTGTTTGTATACAGGAACTCGTCGCTCAGATTCCACGGATATGTTGCGAGGAACTGTTCGTCACTTCGTTTTACGGATAAAGCATCTCGTCGATGTCTCCGGTGCTTAATACTGAAGAAACTGGGAAAGTGCCGGTCAGTAATAAAATCAGCATTAAGCCTTCTTCAGACGTTCCACATTCCCTGGCCATGTCTCGTTCCTAATCCATCACAAGCAGAAATATTTCTATACATCTATCTTGCATTCACAGCACCAGATTTGCACCTCGGGACTAAAACCGGTAATAATTTTTTCCACCGTAAATCTGTTCCGCATTAATGCATTACCATATCTACCAAGTTTCACTGCTATGCGATAACTGAATATTGTTATTGCTCAAAAGAATAAATTAATGTTTTTAAGCTGGTAACAGTAAACTCGTTGTTATTGAGATAGTGTGTGTAGTTTCGCGCAGGCGAAACGCGTCACCACGTGATATATATTAACTTCAAACCACTGGAAGTTCGAAGAGTTCGATTCACGTTTGCAATACAGTAGCACAGATTTACGGGTCTTACAATTAATTACAACGTTGCGTCGGTGACTGCACTTGCGCGTGATTTATACTCATACTACTAAAGTATGAATAAATGTGAACGCTAAAACATTACTTGTAACAAAATGTAAAAGGTGGACAAGCAGTAAAAGAATTGTTAGAACAAGACGGAAATCGGTAAATATGACGCTCATGTATACACAAACAAATGATTATAATTTCAGAAGAATTGGATGATTTATTCAAGAGAAACAGCTTCACAAACTGAGCGAGTCAGTAACGCACTGGTTCACCTCTCGCCCTTATTCAAGCTGTTATTCATCTTGGCGCTATTTGACAGAGTTATTGGATGTCATCCTGAGGGATATCGTGTCACTCTCAGCCCAACCGGCGCTTTAGAACGTAGAAATTCCGAACTGGTTGGGAGGGGTCTCACCTCAAATAATTCTCCAAACGTTCTCAATTGGTGAGAGATCCGACAATGTTGGTGACCAAAGGAGATTTGAAAAACAGGAAGACAAGCAGGAAGACCCAGGATGGCTTGCCAAGAAAGGGCAACAAAACAGTGCATAAAATATCGTCGACGTACGGCTGTGCTGTAAGGGTGTCGCGGATGACAACCCTAGGGGTCCTGATATCAAATAAAACGGCACTCTGGATCATCACTTTTGGTTGTAGGGTCGTTTGGTTTGCGTCAACAGACTGGTACCCCACTACTGCAGAGATATCTACAGCAAATATTCGCTGGTCGTCTGGCCTCAGTTCAATGCGGGACTCAAGACAGTTGTACTCCAGTCAATCAGATTCCTGGCTGAGTGTGCCCAAGACCACTGCAAACGAGCATATTGGTGTACAGAAGTCAATAGTAATCGGCGAGAGGGGCTCCGTGAGATTTTATTAAAGTTAGTCTCTGATGTCTGAACACACGTTCCATCATTCTGTCTCTCTGCTTGTTATTGTTTCCCCTATACACTGAAGCACCAAAGGAATTGGTACAGGCATGCGTATTCAAATGCAGAGATACGTAAACAGGCAGAATAGAGCGTGCGGTTGGCAACGCCTACATAACAAAACGTGTCTGGCGCAGTTGTTAGATCGGTTACTGCTGCTACAATGGCAGGTTATCAAGAGTTTCCTGAGTTTGAACGTGGTGCTATAGTCGGCACACGACCGATGGGTGACACCATCTCCTAGGTAGCGATGAAGTGGGATTCTCCCGTACAACTAGTTCACGAGTGTATCGTGAATATCAGGAATCTAGTAAAACATCGAATTCCAAAATCGCTGCGGCCGGAAAAAGAATTCGACCAACAACGACTGAAGAGAATCGATCAACGTGACATAGGTGCAACCCTTTCGCAGATCGTTACAGATGTAAATGCTGGGCCATTAACAAGTGTCAGCCTGCGAACCATTCAACGGAACATCGTCGATATGGGCTTTCAGAGCCGAAGACCCACTCTTATACCCTTGAAGACTGCACGACACAAAACTTAACGCCTCGCCTGGGCCCATCAGCACCGACATTGGACTGTTGATGACTCGAAACATGTTCCCTGGTCGGATGAGTCTCGTTTCAGATTGTATCGAGCGGATGGACGTGTACGGGTACGGGGACAACCTCTAGAATCAATGAACCCTGCATGTCAGTAGGGGACTGTTCAAGCTGGTGGAGGCTCTGTCACGGTGTAGGGCGCGTGCAGTTGGAGTGATATGGGACCCCTGACGACCCTGACAGGTGACACATACGTAAACATCCTGTCTGATCACCTCCATCCACTCAAATACATTGTGCATCACGACGGACTTGGGCAATTCGAGCAGGACAGTGCAACACCCCACACGTCAAGAATTGCTACAGCGTGGCTCCAGGAACACTCTTCTGAGCTTAAACTCTTCCGTTGGCCACCAAGTTCCCCGGACATGAACATTATTGAGCATATCAGGGATGCCTTGCAACGTGCTGTTCAGAAGAGATCTGCATCTCCTCGTTCTCTTACGGATTTATGGACAGCGCTGCAGCATTCATGGTATCAATTTCCTAGAGCACTACCTGAGACGTTAGTCGATTTCATGTCACGTCATTTTGCGGCACTTCTGGGTGCTCGCGGTGGCCCTACACGGTATTAGGCAAGTGTACTAGTTTCTTTGCCTCTTCAGTTTGTTGCTTTCCTCGCCGATTCTGCAGAGAACCTCCTCATTGCTTACTTTATCAGTCCACATATTTTTCAACATTAATCTGTAGCACCACAATCCGAAACGCTTCGATTATCTTCATTTTCTGTTTTCCCATAGTATATGTTTGACCTTCACATAATGCTGCACTCAAAACGTACATTCTTAGATGTTTCTTCGTGAAGTTAAAGGACAAAGGCTGACACTAAAACATTTCTTTTGGCGAGGGAAGCCGTCTTTACTTTTGCTAGTCTGCTTTTTAGGTTCTCGTTGCTCATCAGCAATGGCTTATTTTGCTTCGAAGATTGCAGAATGTTTTGCACTTCGTCAAATACGTGGTCCCCAATTTTAAGTTGAATTCGCAGTTAATCGCATTTTCGCTGCAACTCATTACTTTCGTCTTCCTTCTGTTTACTCTCAATCGACATTCTGCTCTCATTACACTATTTATTCTGTTCAACAGCTTGCTTAATTATCCCTCACTTTCACCAAGGACATCAGTATCACTTACAAATATCATTATCGATATGACTTCAGGTAGAATTTTAATACCACTCCTGAACTTTTTTTTCTTTCCGTTATTGCATTTTTACATCGAACAATAAGGATGAAACACTGCATTCCAATCATAATTCTTTTTTGACAGACTGCATCGTTCTTGGACTTCCGTTCTCATTGTACCCTCTTGTTTCTTCTACATATTTTACCTACTCGTAGGGATTTATTTTCTGAGAATTGCGAACATCTTGAACTATTTTAAACTATTGAACGTTTTTTGTAAGTCGACAAATGCTATGAAAGTGGCTTGATTTTTGTTAAGCTTCCATTATCAAACGCAACTACTCTCTGGTGCATTTACATTTCTTTAAATCATCTAACAGAGCCTCAATTTTGTTTTCCTTCTTCCGTGTATTATTCTTTTCAGCAGCCTGGATGCATAAGCTATTAAATTGCTTGTGCGGTATTTTTCGCCTTTAACTCCCATACTATCCTCCGGACTGTCTGAATGAGTTGAAGTTTGATAATACTTCTCGTCTTTCATAGATTCTACAAACCTACTGGAACAGTCTTTTGGTTGTTAATTTCTCAAATTATTTTCGAAATTCCGAAGGGATGCCATCTGCGCCCTCGGTCTTATTTGATCTCAAGTCTTCCTGAGATGTGTTGAATTCTGACTCTAATTATGGATCCCCTGTGTCTCCAAAATCGACACCGTTTATTTTTCTATCACGTCACGTTCTCCCCCTCGCAGACACATTCACTGTTCTCCTTCCTACCTAGCTGCTCTCTGTTATACGTTTAACAGTGGAATTCCTCTTGCGCTCTTCGTATTCGTGCCTTTCCTTTTAATTTCACCGCCGGTTGTTTAAGCTCCTTTAAACGCAGAAATCTGTCCTCGCGACGAACAATTCTCTTTTTATTTCTTCACACTTTTCTTGCAGCCATTTCATGTTAGCGTCCCTGTGCTTCCAATTTATTTCATTCCTAAATGAGTTATATTGTCTCAGTCTTCTATTTTCCTCCAAAATTTTTGTGGTGCCTTATTTCGTTGTTCAGTTTAATTATTTTTTCAGCTACCGAAGTTTGTTGCAGTTTCGTTCCTTATACGTATATTTTCAGTCAGGCGTCTGCCTCCATTAGTCATTTACTTAATTTCTGCACCCGGTAGTAGTTCCGCTCTGACAGGACGAATGGTGGCGCCAACAAATACTGAGAATAAGGTGGAGGTGAAACCACATCCCCAATTAACGCTTATGGTACTAACGAATGAAAAGCGCAAGCAATCCAAAGCGCCCAATTAAGCGTTTTATGGTTAGATTTGTAGCACTCCCCCGCATCAAATTTACTATGGAGGTTGAAAGTGATGGGATGCTTCCGGTTTTAGACATTATGGTACTTTGGGACACAGTGTTCACCGAAAGCCGACGCACACAGATCGGTATCTGCATCCTAAGAGTTGTCATCCACCACACCAACGCAGTAGCGTCCTTAGGAATTTGCTGCGGAGAGCATATGCCATTTCCGACGCGGACAGCTTAAACCAAGAACTTGAGCATTTGATGGCTGTTTTTAAGGAAAATGGATACTCCGAGAAGCAGATTCGTCGGGCTATGGAGTTTGGATCATCTCCGGAGGTGCATGAAGAGGAACATAGATCGGTGGCCTTTCTTCCTTACGCTGGAGGCATATCGTTTAAGATTGAACGAATTTTAAGGAATTTTAACATTAAGAGTGTGTTTCTTCCAATGAATCTCAATCTGGCGTCTGCTTTATGGCTGGCTCTGAGCACTATGGGACTTAACATCTGAGGTCATCAGTCCCCTAGAACTTAGATCTACTTAAACCTAACTAACCTAAGGACATCACACACATCCATGCCTGAGGCAGGATTCGAACCTGCGACCGTAGCAGTCGCGAGGTTCCAGACTGAAGCGCCTAGAACCGCTCGGCCAGACTGGCCGACCGTCTGCTTTACCGACGATAAATTTTATGTGGTCATTCCATTTTAAATCACTCCTAATGCCTACTAACAGATAATTTATGCAATTAACTTCTTCCAGTTGCTGACCTGCTATATTGTAGCTAAATGATAAAGGATATTTCTTTCTACGTATCTGCAGCACATTACACTTGTCTAAATTGAGATTCAATTGTCATTCCCTGCACCATGTGTCAATGCGTTGCAGATCCTCCTGCATTTCAGTAAAATTTTCCGTTGTTGCAACCTCTCGATATACTACAGCACCATCCGCAAAAAGCCTCAGTGAACTTCCGATGTTATCCACAAGATCATTTACATATATTGTCAATAGCAACGGTCCTACGACACTCCGCAGCGGCACACCTGAAATCACTCTTACTTCGGAAGACTTCTCTCCATTGAGAATGACATGCCGCGTTGTATATTGTCAACTTCATAATTTAGGCGGTATAAAATGGAAGTGTGTGTTCATCACTGTCAGTCTCTCACTTAGCTCTAAGACTGTGAATACAGGTATAGAGATTGTGGATATCCCAACATGTAAACATTTCCACCTTTGTTCGGAAAAATCAGTCTTTTTGTTATTCATTCATAGCGAATCGTCTTTCCTGTTATATCTTGACCCTTCTCAAGTTCTTGTGGTTTGCTACGTGCACCAGTGGACTCAAGAACCGAGTAACATTTGCTGTCGGCAGTGGGTATGCTCTGCCTGCTAATGGATGACTTTTCCTAGCCGTAATGTTTTCTACGGCCGGTCAGGATGCAAATCAATAGATTTCGGCTAACCCTCATAAATATAAATGAACGATCCTATGTTAAACGAAGCTCTTATTTTATTATTATTTTTATTATATTTCTTTTTTTACTATTTCTTGTCTTTTCGAGACTCATAATCCTCACGATACGGTATTCTTCGAAAGTTGACTTGATAAGTCTGGAAATTAATATGTGTAAGAATATAAACGTTTTCAATCCACTATTGTTTGGGGAGGGGAGGGGGGAGGGGAGGGTTGTAGCCCACATGACCTCTCCCCTTTATCTATCTGCGTCCGTCTTCAAATGAACCATACAACTTTGGCAGTGAAGCAACGTATTATGTTTAACGCGTCAATATAAAATTAACTAACACTTTTTTACATTTCTGCCGCACATTTTACCGAAGTTGAAACAATTTGTATGTTATAGAACTACAAATTCCGTTACTAAACCAAATAATAACGGATATATTATATTTACGTTCTCTCTACTCAGTTAAATACAGGTGACAGTCGCTCAGTCCGGAACCGCGGGACTGCTACGGTCGCAGGTTCGAATCCTGCCTCGGGCATGGATGTGTGTGATGTCCTTAGGTTAGTTAGGTTTAAGTAGTTCTAAGTTCTAGGGCACTGATGACCACAGATGTCAAGTCCCATAGTGCTCAGAGCCATTTGAACCATTTGAACAGGTGACAGTCAATGAAAACGAGACGGATGGAAAGAAGTGTATTTCTATGCACTAACTTTAATTTAATGTTATTCGTACTGATGTCTACCGACCCACTGCGTTGTAAAACACTGAAATATTGCGACCCCAAGGTTCTTCTACCCTCCACATAACGACTCCAGTGGTAACATTACACTAGAGTGACGAAATTCGTGTGATAGTGATATACTCATATACAGATGCTGGTAGTACTGAGTGCACGGGATATGAAAGGGCAGTGCTTTGGCGGGGCTCTCATTTGTACTGAGGTGATTCGCGTGAGGAGGATTCCGACGTGATTCTGACGGCACGGCTGGAATTAAGATACTTTCAACGCGGAATGTTACCTGGAGCTAGACACATGGGCTTCATTTCGGAAATCGTTAGGGAATTCAATATTCCGAGATCAGCTGTGTCAAGAATGTGCCGAGACTAGCAGATTTCAGGCATTACCTCTCACTATGGCGACGGCCTTCACTTAACGACCGAGAGCAGTAGCGGTTATATAGAAGTGTCAGTGCTAACAGACAAGCAACATTTTATGATCTAACGGCAGAAACCAATGTGAGTCGTACGACGAATGTCTCTGTAGGACAGAGTTGCCAGGTGAGTCCCTAATGGTCCGTGGCGGCAGACGCCCTATACAAGTGCCTTAGCTAACAGCACGACATAGCCTGCAGCGCCTCTCCTGGACTAGTGACCATATCGGTTGGGTCCTAGACGACCAGGGAACCGTGGTCTGGTCAGACGAGTCCCGGTTTCAGCTGGTAAGAGCTGATGGTAGGGGTAGAGTTTGGCGCAGATCCCACGAAGCACTGGAACAGGGTTCTCGACAAGGCACTGCGAAAGCTGGTGTTGGCTCCATAATGGTGTGGGAGGTGTTTAAATGGAATGGACTGGGTTTCTGCTCCAGCTGAACCGATCATCGATTCGAAATGGTAATGTTCGGTACTTGGAGACCATTTGCAGCGATTCATTGATTTCATGTTCCCAAACAATGACGTCACGTCATCTGGCCACAACTGCTCGCGTTTGGTTTGAAGAACATTATGGACAGTTTGAGTGAATGATTTGGCCACCCAGATCGTCTGACATGAAACCCATCGAAATTTATGGGATGTAATCGGGCGGTCAGTTCTTGCACAGAACCCTGCACCGGCATCAGTTCCGCATTTACGGTCGGCTATGGATGTAGCGTGGCTCAATATGTCATCAAGAAACTTCCAGTGACTTTGAGTTCGCGCCACGTCGACTTATTTCACTACGCTGGGCAAAAGCAGATCCGGCGCGATATTAAGAGGTATAACACTACTTCTGTCACCTCAGTAATTAGACTATTATAGTACTGCGTATATATTTTTAACTTGCCATGACGTTAAAGGACAAATCAATTTCGGTTTTCCTCTTTTTTCTTGTTACAGACTTATCCATAATTAGAAACTATCACTACAGTGCGCAACACAAAAACAATAAACGGTAGCACTTACAATAAATACAATTGCAAGTAATAACTGAACAATAAATGAGCTCAAATAAGGCCAACAATTTACAGTATTTGGTCTTGGCTAAAGTAGGGATGAGTGATAGTCGACAGTGCTGCAGATATATGGACAGTTTAAATCTATAGTTGACATTGTTGACTATCGATTGTGCGTATCCCTTTTTCGTCGTATGATGGAAAATCAAAGTATCTCTAAACTTCACTACGTAGCAAATAAGAAGTGCGTAATTTGAGTTAGATCATAGAAGGGCGGGGAGCTCCAGACCCTCTTACCCCCTCTCCCCCCTTTGGTTACGGCCATGAACTAGGGATCGCAGAAGCTTCTTTCGGCAATTTAGTTTAAGAGACCGGATCACTCCTTGGTCAAGAGGCCGAACACAAGATGCTGCGTTGGCAGGAAAAAATTTACTTCCACATTTGATAAATTTTCCTGTAATGACGTGCTGCATTATCTACGGAAAGTAGCAGTTAACATCTCTCAATCCTCGTTTCTTAATTTAATTATTCAGCCAAGAACGAAAAGTCATACGTCATCCATGCATTTTTAATTGTATGCCAAGCACAGAAATGTCATTGTTTTTGAACCGCAGTGGACGATTTACTGTATTTATCACTAGTGATTCTTCTTCTTCTTCTTCACGGGACAGATTAGCATAAAAAACAATCGTTAATCTTGCCCCTTTTGCATTGATCACCCTTCACAGTTAGTGTTTTGTCTTGAATAGCTTTAAGAAGTAGACCGGTTTCATCCATTTTTAAATGTCACTATCACAATAGCCATTTTTAGTTATGCTAAGCGTCACATCGTGGTTAACATCTGTACTCCAGAATGATTGGTTGGTTGGTTGTTTGGGGAAGGAGACCAGACAGCGTGGTCATCGGTCTCACCGAATTAGGGAAGGATGGGGAAGGAAGTCGGCCGTGCCCTTTCAGAGGAACCATCCCGGCATTTGCCTGGAGTGATTTAGGGAAATCACGGAAAACCTAAATCAGGATGGCCGGACGCGGGATTGAACCGTCGTCCTCCAGAATGCGAGTCCAGTGTCCTCCAGAATGAGATTTTCACTCTGCAACGGAGTGTGCGCTGATATGAAACTTCCTGGAAGATTAAAACTGTGTGCCCGACCGACACTCGAACTCGGGACCTTTGCCTTTCGCGTGCAAGTGCTCTACCATCTGAGCTACCGAAGCACGACTCACGCCCGGTACTCACAGCTTTACTTCTGCCCTTACCTCGTCTCCTACCTTCCAAACTTTACAGAAGCTCTCCTGCGAACCTTGCAGAACTAGCACTCCTGAAAGAAAGGATATTGCGGAAACAGGGCTAGCCACAGCCTGGGGGATGTTTCCAGAATGAGATTTTCACTCTGCATCGGAGTGTGCGCTGATATGAAACTTCCTGGATGATTAAAACTGTGTGCTCGACCGAGACTCAAACTCGGGACCTTTGGCTTTCGCGGGCAAGTGCTCTACCATCTGAGCTACCGAAGCACGACTCACGCCCGGTACTCACAGCTTTACTTCTGCCAGTACCTCGTCTCCTACCTTCCAAACTTTACAGAAGCTCTCCTGCGAACCTTGCAGAACTAGCACTCCTGAAAGAAAGGATATTGCGGCATATGGACTATCAGACCAATTGTGTGATTGGATTGAAGAGATCCTAGATAACAGAACGGAGCATGTCATTCTCAATGGAGAGAAGTCTTCCGAAGTAAGAGTGATTTCAGGTGTGCCGCAAGGGAGTGTCATAGGACCGTTGCTATTCACAATGTACATAAATGACCTTGTGGATGACATCGGAAGTTCACTGAGGCTTTTTGCAGATGATGCTGTGGTGTATCGAGAGGTTGTAACAATGGAAAATTGTACTGAAATGCAGGAGGATCTGCAGCGAATTGACACGTGGTGCAGGGAATGGCAATTGAATCTCAGTGTAGACAAGTGTAATGTGCTGCGAATACATAGAAAGATAGATCCCTTATCATTTAGCTACAAAATAGCAGGTCAACAACTGGAAGCAGTTAATTCCATAAATTATCTGGGAGTACGCATTAGGAGTGATTTGAAATGGAATGATCATATAAAGTTGATCGTCGGTAAAGCAGACGCCAGACTGAGATTCATCGGAAGAATCCTAAGGAAATGCATTCCGAAAACAAAGGAAGTAGGTTACAGTACCCTTGTTTGCCCACAGCTTGAATACTGCTCACCAGTGTGGGGTCCGTACCAGATAGAGTTGACAGAAGAGATAGAGAGGATCCAGCGGAGAGCAGCGCGCCTCGTTACAGGATCGTTGAGTAATTGTGAAAGCGTGACGGAGATGATCGATAAACTCCAGTGGAAGACTCTGCAGGAGAGACGCTCAGTAGCTCGGTACGGGCTTTTGTTAAAGTTTCGAGAACATACCTTCACCGAAGAGTCAACCAGTATATTGCTCCCTCCTACGTATATCTCGCGAAGAGACCATGAGGATAAAATCAGAGAGATTAGAGCCCACACAGAAGCATACCGACAATCCTTCTTTCCACGAACAATACGAGACTGGAATAGAAGGGAGAACCGATAGAGGTACTCAGAGTACCCTCCGCCACACACCGCCAGGTGGCTAGCGGAGTATGGATGTAGATGTAGATGTAGATGTAGATGACTTTGCTCAAATGACTCTGAGCACTATGGGATTTAACTACTGAGGTCATCAGTCCTCTCGAACTTAAAACTACTTAAACCTAAGGACATCACACACACATCCATGCCCGAGGCAGGATTCGAACCTGGGACCGTAGCGGTCTCGCGGTTCCAGATTGAAGCGCCTAAGACCGCTTGGCCACAATGGCCGGCGTATTTGACTTTTTCCAGAATTAAACTCACTCACTAACTGACTCTGAGGTTTCCCTTTTTCACTTTTTCTAGTAACAGAAATTCTCTGTTCTAGTGAAAGAACAAGTTTTACTTGAAGTAGCGATGACTGTTCACTACAGAGAAATACAAATGGCAACGAAATTTCAGAGATTATTTTGCTAATTGTCGTCGAGAAACATTTCAATAATACAGCATTGTAATTCCCTCTTCTGACTGTTTGGGGTCGTCTTTAAGGAAGGACGTTGTTAGTTAAAGGGTGGTTGATGGTCGGGAAGAAGGATGGTCAACTTAAGGGGGATAAAGATGCATTGGTCATATGGAAATTTATTTCTGTTCCTTAATAATATAGTCGTTTAGAGAGGGGGTCGGGTTTAAAGGGAGGTCTTCTCAGGATGTTTCACTGCATTATTACAATCTGTTGATTGATTAACGCCAACTAATTACTAACCTATTCCGTGAAGACCGCACATCGATAGCACTTCCTATTTACGCAATATCTGTTGTGCAGTTTTCAGGTAATTTACCCTGTATAGGTTTCTCCTCACCATATTACAAAATTAAATTAGGTTAGTACTTGTTTCATAAATCATGAATACGACACTTCGTAATGATGTGGAACGTGTCAGGTTAATAAAAGGTTTCTATACAAGATATTACATAACACAAAATATTTCATGACACTCAATATTTTTATTTTATTTTATTTTTTGTGGGGATTGGGGAAATTACCCACTTACTATATATAAAAATAGATCTAATGAGTGGAAGGAGTTGCCATTAAGAAATTCTTTTAATTTCCTTTTAAATGCTATACGGCTATCTGTCAGACTTTTGATGCTATCAGGTAAGTGACGAAAGACTTTTGTGGCAGCATAATTTAACCTTGAGTAGTGAAGATCATCCTTTCTCCTAGTGTTGTAGCCATGTACACTGCTATTACTTTTGAATTCGTTCGGATTGTTAATAACAAATTACATAAGTGAATATATATATATATATATATATATATATATATATATATATATATATATATATATATATATATATTGTGAGGCTACAGTGAAGATTTCTAGCTCTTTAAATAAGTGTCTGCAGGATGATCTTGGATGAGCTCCAGCAATTATTCTGATTACACGCTTTTGTGCAATGAACACTTTATTATTCAATGATGAGTTACCCCAGAATATGATGCCACACGAAAGCAGAGAATGAAAATTAGCGTGGTAAGTTAATTTACTCTGATGTATATCGCCAAAATTTGCAGTGACCCTAATAGCATAAGTAGCTGAACTCAAACGTTTCAGCATATCCTCAGAGTGTTTTTTCCAGTTCAAATGTGTGTAATCTTATGGGACTTAACTGCTACGGTCATCAGTCCCAAAACTTACACACTACTTAACCTAAATTATCCTAAGGACGAACACACAAACCCATGCCCGAGGGAGGACTCGAACCTCCGCCGGGACCAGCCGCACAGTTCATGACTGCAGCTCCCAAGACCGCTCGGCTAATACCGCGCGGCTTTTCCTGTTCAACACCTCATCAATGCATACACCTAGAAATTTTGAATATTCTACCTTAGGTACCGATTTCTGATCTAAGTCTATATTTATTAATGGTCTCATTCCATTTAATGTGTGGAACTGTATATACTGTGTTTTGTCAAAGTTTAATGAGTGCCCATTTGTAGAGAACCACTTAATGATTTTCTGAAAAACATCGTTTACAATTTTACCAGTTAATTCTTGTCTGTTGGGTGTGATAGCTATACTTGTATCATCGGCAAAAAGTACCAGCTTTGCATCTTCGTGAATATAGAATGGCAAGTCATTAATATATATTAAGAACAGTTGATTGCCTCAGACCGATCCTTGCGGCACCCCATTCTTGATTGTTCCCCAGTTTGAGAAATCACCAGTTTTTTGCCAATAATGTGAACCGTTTATTTCAACTTTCTGCACTCTTCCGAACGGGCGACTTCCTGTTACTTAGTGCATTTAATATTTCATTGTTGTTGTTGTGGTCTTCAGTCCTGAGACTGGTTTGATGCAGCTCTCCATGCTACTCTATCCTGTGCAAGCTTCTTCATCTCCCAGTACCTACTGCAACCTACATCTTTCACAATCTGCTTAGTGTATCCATCTCTTGGTCTCCCTCTACGATTTTTACCCTCCACGCTGCCCTCCAATACTAAATTGGTGATCCCTCGGTGTCTCAGAACATGTCCTACCAACCGATCCCTTCTTCTGGTCAAGTTGTGCCACAAGCTCCTCTTCTCCCCAATTCTATTCAATACCTCCTCATTAGTTATGTGATCTACCCATCTAATCTTCAGCATTCTTCTGTAGCACAACATTTCTCTTCTTGTCCAAACTATTTATCGTCGATGTTTCACTTCCATACATGCCCCCCCCCCCCCCCCCCGCTTACAAATACTTTCACAAACGACATACTCGATGTTAACAAATTTCTCTTCTTCAGAAACGCTTTCCTTTCCATTGCCAGTCTACATTTTATATCCTCTCTACTTCGACCATCATTAGTTACTTTGCTCCCCAAATAGTAAAACTCCTTTACTACTTTAAGTGTTTCATTTCCTAATCTAATTCCCTCAGCATCAACCGACTTAATTCGACTACATTCCATTATCCTCGTTTTGCTTTTGTTGAGGTTCATCTTATATCCTCCTTTCAAGACACTGTCCATTCCGTTCAACTGCTCTTCCAAGTCCTTTGCTGTCTCTGACAGAATTACAATGTCATCGGCGAACCTCAAAGTTTTTATTTCTTCTCCATGGATTTTAATACCTACTCCGAACTTTTCTTCTGTTTCCTTTATTGCTTGCTCAATATACAGATTGAATAACATTGGGGATAGGCTACAACCCTGTCTCACTCCCTTCCCAACCACTGCTTCCCTTTCATACCCCTCGACTCTTGTAACTGTCATCTGCTTTCTGTACAAATTGTAAATAACCTTTCGCTCCCTGTATTTTACCCCTGCCACCTTTAGAATTTGAAAGAGAATATTCCAATCAACATTGTCGAAAGCTTTCATTAGTGAAATTATATATAGCATTTTCCGTTGAAAAACCCTTCTGGAAACCAAACTGACATTTTGTTAAAACTTTATTTTTACAAACGTGTGAAGTCACTCTACAATACATTACGTTTGCAAGACTTTTGGGTAAGGCGGTCAGAAGAGAGACTGGGCGGAAGTTGTTGACATCAGACGTATGTTATGCAGTGGTTTAACAATGGCACACTTGAGTCTATCTGGGAAAATACCCTGCTTCAGAGAGCTATTACATATGTGGCTAATATTCCCACTTATTTCTTTGGAACAAGCCTTTATTATCCTGCTGGAAATGCCATCAATTCCATGTGAGCTTTAATTCTTGAAAGAGTTTATGATCTTCCTAATTTGAGAAGGAAACGTGGGTGGATTTTCAATTGTATCAAATGGTGTGGGTAAGGCCTCTTCCATTAACTGCCTTGCTTCTTCTAATGAACATTTAGATCCTATTTTCTCTACAACATTTAAAAAATGATTATTCAAAATGTTTTCGCCTTCCGGCTTGTTGTTTATCAAGTTTCCATTCGCTTTGATGGTGATGCCATCATCCTGTACTCTTGGTTGCCCTGTCTCCCTTGTAATAATATTCCAAATTGTTTTGATTTTGTTACCAGAGGTATTAATCTCAGACATGATGCACATACTTCTGGACTTTTTAATAACCTTTCTTAATATAGCACAGTAGTTTTTATAATATTTCGCTGTTTCTGGGTCATTACTCTTTCTTGTTGTTAGATACAGTTCCCTTTTGTGGTTACAAGATATTTTTATTCCTTTAGTAAGCCAAGGTTTTTTGCATGGTTTCTTATAATTAGATTTAACTACTTTCTTGGGGAAACAGTTTTCAAATTCTCTTAAAAGTGTATCATGAAATAAGTTATATTTTAAACTGGCATCGGGTTCCTTGCACACTTCAACCCAGTGTAATTGCTGAAGATTGTCTCTGAAATTTCAAATTGTTGAGTCATTAATTGAACGCAAAACTTTGGAGGGTAGTTTTGAATTACTGAATGGAGCTATGTCATATACTGTAACTAGCTGAGCATCATGATCAGAAAGCCCATTCTCAACAGGACAAGAATTTATGTTTTTAAACCTATCTTGGTCTATAAAAGTGTTATCTATCAATGTGCTGCTGTCCTTTACTACCTCAGTAGGTAAATTAATGACAAATGGCAAATTGAAAGAACCGAGCAAGACTTCCAGATCATTCTTCCTATTACACTCTTTCAGTGAATCAACATTGAAGTCCCCACAAATAATAATTTGCTTTCCCCTATCTGACAGACAGCACAACAAGGTATCCAAGTTTTCCAGGAATAAATGAAAGCTTCTTGGAGGGGACCTATATACTGTTACAATTATAAAAGAGCCCTCCTTCAGTTGAAGTTGACAGGCACATGCTTCTATATGTTTCTCTAGACAAAACTTTTTTGTATCTGAGGTTTCTACACTGTGATATTTACCTTATCCATATCAGACACAATGTGATGCTCAGACAGGCATAGTCTATTACATTATCAGATTCAATGTCATCTAAACAAACCAGGAGCTCATCTACTTTATTCTTCAATCCCGGAATATTTTGGTGAAAAATGGTAACATTATTTTTTACTTTACTTTTGTCAGAATCTACTTTTTTCCTTAATCCACCAATATTTTGGTTAAATATGGTAACATTATTATTCACTTTCCTGTTGTGAAATTTTTGTGAGTTTTGGACCTCTTTAGCACCTGCCTGCCTGAACTTCTCATTGGACACTGATATTAGTCTAAAAAAGAGGTACATCCATGAGTACTAGTGTCCCCCCTTAGGGATTTCGCTAACAACCCAACCAGTTTACCCTTCCTTTTCATACTGAGATGCAGGCCATGCCTTGTGAAATTCCCCCTATCAATAGCCTCGACAGGAACCAATCCAATGTCTAACAGAGTGGCCGCCCAATGCAACTGATCCAACTCCATATTTATCCTCCTGACAGAGCGGTTCAACTGGGACTGATCATGCTGCACGAAAGCAGGCACCAGCCCAACAATGGTATGGGTCGTTGCCGAGGCTATTTTCACCAGGTCACACTCAGTACTGTAGCCCTGATCCCTATCAATACTGTTTCCCACTCCACCCACTATCATCACATGATCCTGATTTGTGAATCCCTTTCACAAGGAACCTATATCCTCTACCACCTGGCTAAGACTTGCACTTGGCTTGAAAAAGTTTGTGACCTGGTACCCGTCACCTAATTTTTCCTGAAAAATCTGGCCCACACCTCTTCCATGGCTGTGACCTAGCAACAGAACTTTCCTCTTACTTTGTACTTTTTTTTAAACAGTTGGTTTCCTAGTGAGATTTTGTTGCATCTTAACTACATCTACTTCTACTGGAGCCTCTTCCTTACTTAACTGTGGTAGCAAGGCAAATCTATTGGTTGTGCCAATTGGGAAACTGTCAGACACTGTCCTCTTTCTGTGGCCCCTGTTCCCAGCTACCACTTCCCACCGCTGTTTGCCCTGCTCCCGCCTTAACCTCTTCAGTTCCTCCCTCGCTCTGTCCAAATCAGCCTGAAGGGCTCTAATTTTCTCCTCCTGTTCAGCTATAATTCTATCTCTTCAGCAAACCCTGCAAAAGAATGGAAGAGTCTCGTTTGCTTCCCCAATTCCCACGCCGCTACAATTTCCCCAATGAAACCACCTGTCACAACTGCTGCACAAAACCCCTGAACTAACTTTCCTACTGCAGCTCACACACTTAGTATCCATGGTAGTTTGGAAATTAGTTAGGCTAAGAGATTTACTAAGTGATAACGATAATATATTAAATACAGATGCAAAAGGACACTAAATATGTTTTGGAAACTAATATGTAAGTAAACTATTACCAAATGCACTTAAACGTGTGTTATAACGCTAAATATGCACGATCAAAAATTAGGCCTAAACAGCCGAATGTAACCAAAACAAAAGTTTTGCGATAAGTGGAAGAATACCTAAATAAAAGAAAAACCTTTAGTGGCAAGCTTGAAGAGCACATTAATGAACGTATTTAATTAGTTAATCTATACCAAATGCACTTAAGATTGCGGTATAACGCTAAGTATGCACACTCGGAAAGTAAGGCAAAGCCGCGAAATATAAACAAATCGAAATTTTCGCGATTACTGGAACAATACCCAAATAAAAGAAAAACCTTTAATGGTGAGCTTGAAAAGCACCCTAATGAACGCATTTAATCAGTTAAACTGCAGCAAATGCACTTCCAATTGAGGTATAACGCTAAAAATGCACACTCGAACAATTAGGCCTAAGCAGCAGTAAGCAAACTGTCATCTCTTTTCAAATTATCGTTACAAGTTTATATGTCCCGCAGCACTAGCCCAATGTGTCTTCTTACTTTCCTGTTTTCGAAGCATTTGCAAGGTGTTAGTCCTTGTAATAATAATAGTATGTCCTTCTAGTTTCTAAGCTCCAGTATTGACTCAATTTCGCGATTGTGAAAGGAAATTCCTTTTTTTTTAACTTTATTTCTGTAGTTCTTGCGTTATATAGTTCAAAGTCACACATATCTACTTCCCTCTTCTGTAGTTGTTTCGTACTATCGGGAGAAGCTCTTGTCTCTACTATCAAGGGAACCTCCCCATCGCACCCCCCTCAGATTTAGTTATAAGTTGGCACAGTGGATAGGCCTTGAAAAACTGAACACAGATCAATCGAGAAAACAAGAAGAAGTTGTGTGGAACTATGAAAAAATAAGCAAAATATACAAACTGAGTAGTCCATGTGATGCATAAGCAGAACTCAGTAGGGCCGTGATCCCGTGGTTAGCGTGAGCAGCTTCTGTGCAACCGTTAGATGTGTTTGGTTTTCGGCAAGTGAAATACTTCGTGAAAAGATTCTATGATTTTGCGAAGCTGCACAGGTACACAGAGCAGTATATTTTACGTGATCGTGTGTCAATTATCAAAGTTCAGGCACTCACATATAATCAACTTCGCTCTCCAAATCCAGGACATGTTCAGATTTGCTTGGACATATGCAGGACTTGACGGTCTACACACGGAAAATTTTAAAAAAGTTAAAAACATATGTTTTGACAGAGCACAGGTAAAACTGTGCGACTGTGAAACTGTTGCATTCATTTGTTGCAGTTTATGTGACAAACTCTTACTTTTTCATCACTTTTTTGGGAGTGATTATCACGTCCACAAGAAAACCTAAATCGTGCAAGGTAGAAGAATCTTTTTACCCATTTGCCAAGTGTACAAGGTAGGTGGGTCGACAACATTTCCTGTCATGTGACGCACATGCCGTCACCAGTGTCGTATAGAATATATCAGACGTGTTTTCCTGTGGAGGAATCAGTTGACCTATGACCTTGGGATCAAATGTTTTCGGTTCCCATTGGAGAGGCACGTCCTTTCGTCTACTAATCGCACGGTTTTTCGGTGCGGTCGCAAAACACAGACACTAAACTTGACATAGCTGTATTGACATGTTCAAATTTTGTAGTCCAGTCTTCTTCAGTTGCGTGTAATATTACGGTATATTGATAATTTTTACTTGTGGGTCGTCTGACAGCAACTGAATAACACAAAATTTTAGTGCCATACGCGTTTCGCCTTTATTTTCTGCAAGGCATCATCAGTGGCAGGTTGCGTGGACAATTTCTTACATATTGCGCTCCTGTTACATTTTTGGTGTTGTTCTTCTTCTTATGAACGCCAATTTGCGGTTTTTTCCACATTCCACAGCACTATGCACTGAACGCTTGTTTTAATTAATTTTGTATTAAAACAAGCGTTTGTATTAAAACAAGCGTGCATAGTGCTGTGGAATGAGGAAAAAACCGCAAATTGGCGTTCATAAGAAGAAGAACAACACCAAAAATGTAACAGGAGCGCAATATGTAAGAAATTGTCCACGCAACCTGCCACTGATGATGCCTTGCAGAAAATAAAGGCGAAACGCGTATGGCACTAAAATTGTGTTATATTCAGTTGCTGTCAGACGGTCCATAAGTAAAAATTATCAACATACCGTAACAGACACTAAACTTTTTACAGTGAACTGAGACGTCAATGAACGAACGGACGGATCACAACTTTGCGGAAATAAAGAAAGTAAATTTTTCGCTCGAGGGAGGATTTTAACCAAGGACCTCACGTCCCGCAGCTGCTAACGCTTACTACGGGACCACGGCGCCCCTAAGCGCTCACTATCCTTGATGTTGCCTATGTTACACATAAACTACACAGTTTGTATATTTTGCTTATTTTTTCGTAGTTACACACAACTTCTTCCTGTTTTCTCGATTGATCTGTGTTCAGTTTCTCAAGGCCTATCCACTGTGCCAAGTTATAACTAAATCTGAGGGGGGTGCGATGGGGAGGTTCCCTTGTTAGCTCTAGCTGTCGAGTTCATTCGACACACGTCCAACATTTTAAGACAAAACAGATACTACAGCGCAACGTAGCGGCGTGTTAAGGAACCCGTACGTCTCGGCTGGAGTAGTTTGCGAGGCACTGCCAGGTGGCAGCATCGACTATTCTCCCGCTGCCGCTCTGGATAACTGCAGGAGGAACCGGCGTGAAAGGTGGACTAAATTTCTATTGCTGTGTATGGCTACATTTGCTTGACTTCTGGTGTAATATCATCAGGATCTCGTTCGAATATTAAATTTAATATATTTATTAGAATTTTATTTCCTGGACCAGTGAGCGTAGTGTCGCCGTATCGAAAACAATGAATGTTTGCGTTTACATAATTTTAAGCATATTCCACAACTATCACATCATTGTTATTCGCACCAGGAACAAGAGGGTGGAAGATTTTAATTAGCCAATGACACAATCACTGGTTTCTGTATTAACTAAATTAGCTTTATCCGGAAAGTCATTTATCAGTTTTCTTTACTGACACTGATCAGTTACATGAAAGCAGAGGAGAATAAGGTACACGCAGCAGTTATATTAGTGTTCGTCAAGACAGGTCATTTTCAACTTACAGGATTGTTACAGCAAGTAAAGAATATATAATTTTGCACAACGAAATTATCTAATAGAAGCATCAAGTGTTGAGAGGCCGTTTAAAAATATCTGTCGTTAGCCTTCCACAGACTACTAATCACTTCTACAATAGAGAACAAAACATTATCTTTCCACACGAAACTTGGTTCCCTAGAATAAATCCGTACTAGTGTTGAATCATTCATTGTGTGGCGAGATCATCCAGGGAATGCTACTAAAACATTCGCCGACTATAAAGCTCCAGCTTCCCGCTTGGAGGCTTCCGACGAATTCAGTCCTGGACCTACGGTATTTCCGAACCGGGGCAAGAACTTGATAGTGGCGCTCTCCCTCGAGCATTTTAGACTGGACGTCAAAAACTTTTAAAAAATCAATTTTTCAAAAATATGTTCCTTTTGCAGCGCACACTTTCCTTAAGAGTTTGATATATATATATATATAAAACATTTATCTTAGAGGTTCAAATGGCTCTGAGCACTATGGGACTTAACATCTATGGTCATCAGTCCCCTAGAACTACTTAAACCTAACTAACCTAAGGACAGCACACAACGGCCAGCCATCACGAGGCAAAGAAAATCCCTGACCCCGCCGGGAATCGAACCCGGGAACCCGGGCGTGGGAAGCGAGAACGCTACCGCACGACCACGACATGCGGGCAATCTCAAAGGAAATGTGAGATATGTTGTTTGGTATTAGGTGTGCCAAAATGGAATGCCAAGCCTCTTCATACAGCATTCAACTATCGCACGTCACTGCTATTTCACGTCTGTGAAATTCAAACGCGTATATTTTGTAATGGAAGCCATCAAACCTATATTGAGGACAGTGGAGATTTAAATACCCTCTGGTGTCTCTCTTGCGCCCAGTCGGCCGGTTAGATATCTTATCCACCTTAAGAAAAGCTCACAATTAATGCTGGGCGGGGTTATTTGTAACCAGGAGAATAAGAACTCCAGAAAATTTGCGCTCTTTGTTGCCTATTAACTGATACCTTTCTCTTTTGTGTGACGTAAAATTAAGTACTGGAAACACAAAACCAGTAAAGACAAGCAAGAATGTAAACATTTCTTCAATCCTTAGGTCTCAAACATTTTTTCTCTCTAATCTTGCTACACCTTTACACGGCGTGCTTTCCTTTGTGCGAAAAAATCTATTACCTCACAAAGTTCATAAAACATTTTTCTACTTGAAAATTCAAAATATCGTTGTCTAATACTGAAAAAGATGTTAATACGAATAGCACCCAAGTCTGGTGTGGTTTCTGAATTTGATTGCAACTATTTTGTCACAGTCTGTTAAATACAACCAAATAGTCATTTCTTGTATTGCAGCAATTGTAACACACGCCGAATATGCGATACTGTTTTTGCACAAATGGTCATTTTTTTATACCTCATTTACACAAATAACACGACAGAATATGTCACTAAGCACCAATGTGAAATATCTGACAGACATACGAAAGCAAAAAGTTTTATGTTAGGAAATAGTTTCACATTTCATTTATACGCTCCAGTTTCTGAAGCATGAGATGGAAAAGTAGTAGCACGAAATTTTTATATAACTTTTGAATCGTCATTCTTCCGTATAACTAGTGTGATGTCCCCGTTTCTTCTCTTGCCCCGTTCTAACAATCTTGTCATTACTAATTCTGTAACTATTCCTGCCATTGCCGAAGCTTATGATTCGGTTAACTTGACTAACCCTGGCAATCACCCTTGTAGTTATCCCGCGTTTATTCTAGGTTAGGCGTTATTAAATGTTCGCACAACGAGTTTTCCGCGCTATTCCGAGAATTGAACAAGAGCGGCAGCTAACCGAGGACTGTACAACTGGCCCTTAGTAGTGTAGCAATCTGGCAAAAATTTTCTGTCAAAATTTCATTTTCCTGGATACATCGAGAAGATAATAGGTGATCTTTCTTACCTGTTATTCCTGTTTGCCGTTTGTTTCCACTGTGGTAGTCTGAATCTGTGGATTTCGCTAACAGTTATAACAACACTGATCATATGAACGCTCAGTCAGCCACAACAAACAGCAACTGGTATTCACCCGCTCAGGTTTACTAGGCTCCGCTCAATAACCCCGTCCACTTTTGTCGGCATGAAAGTTCTGTATTTCATCCACATCAAAATGGATACTCTGCAAATCACATTTAAGTGCCTGGCAGAGGGTTCATTGAACCACCTTCACAATACTCTACTATTCCAATCTCGTATAGCGCGCGGAAAGAATGAACGCCTATATCTTTCCGTACAAGCTCTGATTTCCCTTATTTTATCGTGGTGATCGTTCCGCCCTATGTAGGGCGGTGTCAACAAAATATTTTCGTATTCGGAGGAGTAAGTTGGTGATTGGAATTTCGTAAGAACATTCCATCGCAATGAAAAACGCCTTTCTTTTAATGATTTCCAGCCCAAATCCTGTATCATTTCTGTGACACTCTCCCATGTATCACGGTATTGCAAAAAGTGCTGCCTTTCTTTGAACTTTTTCGATTACTCCGTCAGTCCTATCTGGTAAGAAGGATCCCACACCGCGCAGCAGTATTCTAGACGAGGACTGACAAGCGTAGTGTAGGCAGTCTCCTTAGTAGGTCTGTTACATTTTCTAAGTGTCCTGCCAATAAAACGCAGTCTTTGGTTAGCCTTCCCCACAACATTTCTACATGCGACGGGGGTCCCCTGGCAGAGACATCCCTTACATTATGCACGTATTCAAAAGTCAACTTAGGATTCGTTCAGAAGCAAAGTTAGAAAGTGTTCAAAAATGTTCGAAAACCAAGCCTGCGTCCATGGAACCCATAGTGTGTTACATTGCAGATTGTTTTGGTTTCGGGTTTCTTCATTTCTTCTTCGCTTATTGCTACTTCAGCATACAGTGTACTCAAAGAAATAAATTTTTTCCTCTTCTTTTCTTAGTATACAGACGTGGTGCAGTCTGTGTTTACAGTCTTTCCCACTATGTGGGTGGACTATACTTTTAGCAATTTGGCTTTAGCTCGTCAGGGATTTCATTACGACTCTTTTCCATTGTACTAACTAATGAAGTTTTCATTTCTTTGAGCTTCTTAGTAAGTTGGTGAGACTAGAAGTAGTTATCTGTCGTCCAGTTTCTTCCTTGTTTTACTAACGACCCCAAGTGGTCACTTCTCTCCAAGCTTGTCGTCTCTCCCGAAGTGTGGGAAAGCTGTATGTGGTGTCACCGCGACACCACACTTCCTAGGTGGTAGCCTTTTAAATCGGCCGCGGTCCGCTAGTATACGACGGACCCGCGTGTCGCCACTGTCAGTAATTGCAGACCGAGCGCCACCACACGGCAGGTCTAGAGAGACGTACTGGCACTCGCCCCAGTTGTACAGCCGACGTTCATAGCTACAGTTCACTGACAACTACGTTCTCATTTGCCGAGACGATAGTCAGCATAGCCTTCAGCTACAATTGCTACGACCTAGCAAGGCGCCATAATCCTTTGCTATATATATTGTGGTTATAACATGTATCATCAAGAGCGACGTTCTACAAATGTGGATTAAAGTTAAGTATTCCAGAAGCTACGTACTTTTCTTTATAGCATTCATTACGTATCCTGTTTCAGACCTCACGCCAGTCTGCGTGAGTTTAAACGCGTGCCTTTCGGTTACCCGTCACTGTGGACTGGCTGTCTTGTCAGTCCACAACACTGTATATACTTAGCGGATATACCTCTTGTACAAATGACACCCCGAGCACATATGACATCTATCAGTGTTCCCAGTTTCTCAAGTGACAAGGTCCAATCATTGATTTCTTTTACTACTTTTCGCGCATTTGATCCTGTTTATTTCTTCAAGAGACCAGCATTGCTTCGTCAAAAACAAGACGGAAAGCACATATGACAGAATCGTCCACTTGTTAGGCAAGAATAAACAGCGGAACGTCAATCTCCTTTACGATGTGCACAGCCTACCTTCTTCCAGAAGCTGATAAACTAGTAACCTCCCACTCGATTCTATCTCTACCCACAGTCTAATACAGGCATTCAGTTGGTCTTGCTGTGATGGATGGGGTGGGGACTGACGAAGATCAACATCTGAATCCTCCTCCGCTCGTTCACAGTGTCTTCATCTTCACCTTTACATGCCTCTGGTTGTTGTCTTCAGTCCAGAGACTGGTTTGATGCAGCTCTCCATGCTACTCTATCCTGTGCACGCTTCTTCATCTCCATGTACCTACTGCAACCTCCATCCTTCTGAATCTGCTCAGTGTATTCATCTCTTAGTTTCCCTCAACGATTTTCACCATGTACGCTGCCCTCCAATACTAAATTGGTGATCCCTTTATGCCTCAAAACATGTCCTACTCACCGATCCCTTCTTCTAGTGAAGTTGTGCCACAAATTCTTCTTATCCCATTATACTCATTAGTGAAGTCAGTTTCCGCTTCAACTTCTGAATTTTCAGACACATCAACATGTGACGCTGACGAGACATGTTAGAAAATTTCTTCCGTGAGCAGACACGAAATAAACTGCGACAGATTGTATGAGCACGTGACAAAACGTAACAATGAGCAGCAATAACTTCTCATGATTGCTGACTGTTGCTTCTTCATTGTTGGATTAACAACAACAGGGCCACATTTGAGGGGGAACATGGATGGACGCCGTCCCCCAACTTTTTTTCCCGAGAGATACACGTCTCCGTTACCATTTTCCGTGGAGAATATTTTCTTATTACAGTAATTCTCTTTCATTGTGTCCCTAAATTAAATTATTGTCAAATGTGAGATACAATTCATAGAATATCAGCTGTGAAGTCAACTGAGCATTGATAAATGGCTCAGACAAAAAACGCAATAAAGAGAACAATGAATATCGGACGCAATATACGCGCAAAGCCAAGAAGAAGGTGCTGCTCATTGCACCACAATGAAAAGTTTCGTGCAGTGTCGGAATATCAAAGGATATGCGCGATCTGGACGGTATTTCTCGTCTTCCATTACCATTATTACTGTCACACACGCGCACACACACTGGAGCATTGCTGAGTACCAACAATAACTCTGCTCCATTCTTGGCAGTTCTGGGCTGCTCTGCGCGCCTTTAGATGCTCACATTGCGTGAAATTATAATAATGTCTGAAAGTACTAAATTCCCTTCTTCGGTACGTTGATGTATTTTTTCACTTTCAAGGGGCTAGCGTGGGCGGCATTTATTGAACATGTTGCCATTTATGCGCTTGATTCTCAGGTAATCCCTTGTTATCTATCGGCTCGCCTCATGGCACGTGGCCTTCACACATTGTTTTGACGCTACAGCCCGATGAAAAAACTATTCGTGATGCTGTAAAAGCCGCTGCGTGATCGCTAACGTTGCTTCAAATTGCAGGAGCAGCTGAAGGTTAATACTGGGATTGTTCCTAAATTAATACCTCCTACATTTTTGTGGTGTCTTTGAATGCCCGCGGCAGATGTCGTTGGTGTAGTGCTGATGCTTGAACCTTCCTCTTTCATTTGCAGGTTGTTCCGTTGTTCTGCGGTAGTTGGCGCCAGCAGAGGAGCGTTCCAAAATTGAGTATGACATGGAAGCGCGTATAAAACAGCAATGTGTGTTTGAATTCCTCACTGCTGAAGAAAATTGCGCCGATTGAAATCCATCGACGCTTGTTAAAGGTGTATGGAGACGGTACAATAGACGTGAGCAGTGTGAGGCGATGATGGGTGCGGCATTTTCAACGTCGACCCTTCACAGGTGTCATCCCTCGCAATGCAAAGCGTCTTGATCAACTCATCCGTGCTGATTGGCGGATAAGTAGAATTTTGTGGAAAGCTGAGTGTGGGCTGTAATGCCTTGGAAACAGTGTTGGAACATCCTGGCTGTCGGAAAGTTAGTATGAAGTGGGTCCTGTTGATGCTTACATAAGGATAAAAAACTCATCCAATTGAAATTTGTCGTGAGCTGCCGGACAAATATAAAGCTGAAGGTGACAATTTTCGGAATAGCATCGTCACCGGAGATGAGACGTGGAGTCACCACTACGAGTCGAATCCAAAAGACAGTCCATGGAATGACGGCATGCGAATTCTCCGTCAAAGAAGAAATTCGCCGTCTGCAGGCAATGTGACGTGCATAGTCTTCTGGGATATCCAGGGTGTAGTTCTTTTGGATCTCCTGGAGCCTGGAGAAACTGTCAGTTCAGAGCGCTACAAGACGACACTGACTAAGCTGAAAGCTCGAATTTCTGAGATAGGACCAGAGAAGAAGACCCTTTCACTTGCAACATGATAAAGCCAGGCCCCACACCAATTTTGCGACCACGCAACTCATTGCAAAACTCGGCTGGACTGTCTTACCACGTCCACAGTACAGTCCTGATTTAGCGCCTTCAGACTTCCATCTCTTTGGGCCCCTGAAAGATGGACAACGTGTGAACATTTTCAAGACTCACATACTGTTGCCAAAGCTGTGAGAAACTAGTTAGCCTCAGCTACTAGGGCGGTATGCAGGCTCTGATTCAGCGTTGGCAAAAATGAGTAACGAATAGTGGTGTCTACGTGGAAATAGCTGAAATATTGCTCTATTTAGCTGTGCTGTTATCATTTATATATATACTGTAGTTTCCATGAATAAAAATAGGAGGCATTACTTTCGAAACGACCCTCGTAGTACAACAAAACCTGACTCCTGTCTTACACATAGTCTGCAAAATAAGATAAACGTAAAATAAAAACGTTTCGCGCTTCCTTATGCTGATATTGCAATCTTCAATGATACGAAAACAATATTGAATGTCGGCTCTTGAAGTGACCCTCTGCTATTATGTTATTACAGAGGACATATTTAAAAATGGTTCAAATGGCTCTGAGCACTATTGGACTTAACTTCTGAGGTCATCAGTCCCCTAGAACTTAGAACTACTTAAACCTAACTAACCTAAGAACACCACACACATCCATGCCCGAGGCAGGATTCGAACCTGCGACCGTAGCGGTCACGCGGTTTGGGACAGAAGCGCCTAGAACCGCACGGCCACACCGGCCGGCGAGGACATATTTATTTCGAGTCATTGTCGCGCCTTTTGTTTGTGTATTTACAGTCCTATAACTGTTAGCCACTACACAGCCGGCACAGGTATTGTTCCACAAGCTGCGAAATGGTCGCGAATTGAACAGTGACTCTAAAATAGAATAAATTTCCTTTACTTCACATCTACAGTCACAAACATTTGTGTCATCAGACTACCAATTTCTGACTTTAATGACACGTTTTTATAATTTCAAGATTTTAAACATGGCTGCAGCAGCAACTGTTAAAATTCTTCACAATAAAGGATGGCAGCCAAAAACAGTTGCAACTGTTTTTGGCTGCCATCCTTTATTGTGACGTTTTTATAACACAGATCTGAAGATGGTCATAATAGACCGAAACCTGTAGTCTGATAACACACAAATTTGTGGCTATCGACGTGAAGTAAAGGAAATTTACAGGTATTGTTGTTGAGTTTTCTTGTCAGTGAAGTTTTAGGCGTTGTAGTTAACAGCCCAGTTGACTCTTTTGGTCCTACGTATTACTTTGGCCTTTTAAAGCCTGGTATAACACATTTCCTAGTCAGTATTGTAGAAACTGTGCTAGTAGTTGATGGTGTAATTTTTCAGTATGAAACGCAATACAATAGATTGTTTCAGTTAATCTAGTTCTGGGGTTTCAGATACAGAAGATGGTCTATGTGGTTCGACACAACAGAAGCTTCTACTTCATATACAAATAGTAGCACCGGCGCAGGTATTATTGAAAATAAAAGCCAATCATATGAAGTAATTCCTTGTTATTTGCACTCCCAAAACATATCTACGTATCCTGTTTGTTAGAACGACAGTACATGGAGATAATTTAAGACGAAATATGAGTGGTTAGTGTGCAGGGAAGGCAAGTTGGATAGCTCATTGTGTAAAGAAGTGCAGAATATTGGATTGTGTAAATCTAAGGGAGCGTACATTTCTAAAGAATGGAGTAGTATTTCAGCGGTTCCAGTTTGTGGAATTAAAGAATATCATTTAACATCACTAAGAAAAAAATCATGAACATATGAAATCCAAAGTTCATTTAACAGAACACAGAGAACGTAACGAAAGACAAGACAATGTTCTAGAAAACAGTGTAGCTGAACAGCAGAAAGACTTTTTTGAAAGTACAAGGAAAGCGTTTCGCACAACACATCTTCTACTAGCCGGCCGCGGTGGTCTCGCGGTTCTAGGCGCTCAGTCCGGAACCGCGCGACTGCTGCGGTCGCAGGTTCGAATCCTGCCTCGGGCATAGATGTGTGTGATGTCCTTAGGTTAGTTAGGTTTAAGTAGTTCTAAGTTCTAGGGGACTGATGACCACAGATGTTAAGTCCCATAGTGCTCAGAGCCATTTGAACCATTTGAACATCTTCTACTAAAAAATAACAAAGCATATTTAGACTCTCACAAGCTTGTGGATTTGAAAATTCAAAGTGGTCTCCACATGGGCAAAACATTGCATAGTAAACTCAGTGGTCCTTACATCATAGACTGCATCGTGGACACTATGAGGAAGAAGCTCGTTCATCCATAATATCGAAGTATTCTAAGGTCTCTGTTCTCAGTGATGAGTCTACATCAATTGCTTCACAGTCAGTTTTAATAGTGCATTTAAGGGCTGAAATCAATGATGCTCGTGTAAATACCTTCTTCCTAGACGTTACTGAACTAAAGAACTTCTACAATATCTCTCGAAGCACGATTTTTCTTTGAGTTACTTCAATGACAATTTGATTGGAGCATGCAGTAAGGGTGCTTGTGTAATGCAAGGCAGGAATTAGGTGTTTTAGAACGCCTTAAGAACAACATACTATTCAAATCGAACTGTTTGTGTCACCTAATTGAATTAGGAGTTGCTGATGCAATCGAAGAGGTTCGTGATGTGCATCGAATTATAATTTATTTAACAAGCTGTTTGCTTTGTATCATCAGTCTTCAAAGAATCACCCTGAACTGTCAGCTCTTGCACAAGAATTAGGTGCAGAACTTAAGAAAATATTTAAAGTATTCTCAGTGTGCTGCATGTCCTCAAACTCTAGAGCAGTGCAAGCAGTATGGAACTGCTACCAGGCTCTGAATGTTTATTTCAATAGATTTTGGAATGACGTGAATAGAAAATTTCAAGGGTTTGCAGAGAACACTGTCAAACCCTGAGTTCGTGAGCAACATTGCACTGTTTTCTGACGTTCTTGAAGAGATTATTATCCTCTCACAGTACCTCCAAAAGGACAGTGTAACATTCCCTCATCATATAGAGCAATTACGAAGTCAATAAGAGCAATTTAACAGGTGGTTGCATGAAGGAAGCAGAGAAAGCTATTCCTGAACGGTGCTTCAGAGACGTTTCGCTGATTCCCAGAAGAGATTCAAGCGGATTCCCATACTAATAGGAAACAGTTCTGTCAGAACCTTAGCGCCAATTTGAGGCAAAGGCTAATTTCGAATGACGGTGAAGAATTTAAATTCTTCATGAAAGAGATAGATATTTCGGATAGTAAAAAGTGGCCCAATGATATTGTGAACTCATCGCTAGAAGGGGAAAAACGTCTATGAAAAATGTGTGACCGTTTTCTCCTTTCTTATCCAAATGTAAGAGAAGATTTCAGAGATTGTGTAGACAACAGTGGAGGGAACATCCCTGTTTAAGTTTGTGTTGATAGAATTCCTGGAAGCACATCAAACTGTGAAACAGGCTTCAGCACAGTGAACTTAGTTATGACAAACTGAGGAATTCGCTTTCTGTTTTTCGCCTCTCACCCTTAACGTTTATTTCAATTGTGGGGCCTCCGCTACATCTCTGGAATCCCGACGGTTACATCAAAATATGGATCGGAACCCACTTGCAACGTTTGGAACATTATGGGCAAGACCCTCCAACCATGTCGGGATTTTGGAGGTCTGAAGCGCCAATTGGACTTCCCTAAGGAGGACATCCAGCAACTCTGTCAATTAATTCCAAGCCGGATAACTGCCTGCATAAGGGACAGAGGCGGAGCAACGAGTTATTGTCCTTCTCAATTTGTGAATCTCTTACTCTTGAATAAATTATCTAGTTATTCTAAAATTGTAATAATACGTTTGTCTGTACATGTACATCACATGTACCGATTTCCATCCCATTCGGGTATTTCCTTCGTGGTACGTCTTTTTTTCTCTTTCTTTCTCAGAAGGTATATTCAGAAGGGAAGTTACAGCGGAGTCAGACTGTCGAGTGAAATGCCAAAGGAAAATAATTATTTTGTCAATGCTTGTACATCACCAAAAAAAAGAGAAAGAATTACGAAAAGTCTTATCATTTCGTCAACGAAGTAGCTTCAGTGTCAGGAGCTTCTATTTCAGTCTGGGTAGCTTTAGATGCCTTCATCAGATGCTAAATGGTGGGTTTTAGCGGGAATGGCTTGCTGTCTGCTGGGTATTTACACTGTGCAACAGAATTAATGGATTACGTTTCGAGATCCCGCAATTATTTACCGTACAAGTTCAAAATTGGACGGAAGGTGCCTAATACTTTTCTCTGTAACGATACAAAAGCGTGGTGCCCTGTGGCGTGACCCACGGGCTCGGCGAGGCTTTAAACAGCAAGTTGTCGAGACTCGTGGAAAAAAGGAGAGAGCTCAGAGTTCATGTGTGGTGTAAAGTGTGTTAATGACGTCACAGTGGCACCAAACATCATCACAGTTCTGCCCAAGGCCACCGTGCACGTGTCACACGATTGGCGTGTCGTCGCTTTCCCTCTTAGTCACATATCACCCCTTCTTTGATGCCTCCGCGATTGATGTTATAACAGTGGCACCCAGCGCTGAAAGCACGCAGTTTTCTTAGGTGTGGCAGAGCAAAACATTTCAGACACACCGCCGCTCAAACCTGCCACTAAAAGTCGTCAGGGGGTAGCGAAAGAGGACTCAATGAAATCACCACTTGCGCCGAGGCGTTGATTCCCACACATTTTGCGTTCGAAAACGACAGTTCTAGTACAATGAGCAACAGGACGATTTCCTTGGCAAACGTTGATACTACTGACATTACAATGAAATGAACACCCTTAGCTGCTTACTGGCGTTGAGATACGTCAACGGGGACAGATGGAAATGTGTGCCCCGACCGGGACTCTAACCCCGGATCTCCTGCTTACATGGCAGACGCTCTATCCATCTGAGCCACCGAGGACACAGAGGATAGCGTGACCGCAGGGATTTATCTCTGGCACGCCTACCGCGAAACCCACATTCTCAACGTATTGTCCCGCGCTACATTCGTAGTGCCCCCGCCCATTATACTCAATACTCGCGGCGCGTTGCTGTTTCCCGTAAGAGTTCGGGCACTGTTTGTGCATTCGCACAGAAGAAGAAGATGGTCAAGTGGCCGGTGAGCCTTAACTGGCACGCATGTCCGAAACAACGGGTATCATCTTAGTATATAACTAATGACATTCACGGAAGCTCCAGCCCTTCTGTGAAGCCATTGTGGGTCAACAGCCCTATTGAACTTGATCCTTTGGAGTCCAGTCAGACACTATTTATCTCGGTTGCGCATTGTGGAACCACAAGGGACATTTCAAAATCATTCGACGAAATTTGTACACAATCTGAAGCAGCAAAGGGTGCTTATGATTGTTCAATCCTCCTGTTTTGCGCCATCCTGCGGCGTGATTACTGAAGGGTGTGACATTGACACATGTATGAGAAAGAAAGCAAAGGGTTTCCACTTCAGTAAAACTGTCAATGCCACTCACCCACGTTTGTCGAGGCACGTAGACAACCACTTCATACCTCTGCATTCCGGCACGAGTGCTAAGAGGTGGCTAGGACTCTGATGACTTTCTGTGCAGGTACATTTTTAAAATGCTCAACAAACGTAGACCGATGGCACTGACAGTATTTCTGAACTGGGGGATCTTAGAACGACCTTATGCCGTTTTATTCACGCGTGTGTCAATGTCACAACCCTGCATGGTCACGCCACATGAGAGCGTAAAACGAGGACTGAGGAAGCATAAGCAACCTTTACTGCTTCTGATCGCCTTCAGATTTCGTCGAATGGCATTGAACGGTCGCTTGGGGTGTCAAGCTGTACACCAGAGCAAAAAATACTGTAGCACTGCACTCCAAAGGGGTGCGATCACATCACTGGGACTGCTGGACCACGATGTCCTTAGAGAAGGGTTGAAGCGTCAGTCAAAGGTTTTCAGTAACGTCGTCCTGCTGTTTTCCATAGCAAAATATGTGGAAATCAATGCCTCAAGGGAAGGGGAGTCGTCTTCTACGCCACCTCCCGAAGCCTTTCCCTGACGCTTCTGTGCGGCGGTGTGCCTGCAACGTTTTCCTCGGTCACACATAAGAAAACCGCGTGCTTTCAACCCAGGGCGTCGTGGTTGTTACGTCCATCGCCGAGGCGTCAAAGAAGGGGTGAAATGTTGCTAAGAGGGACAGCGACGATCTGCCACGTGGCGTTGTGCGGAATTGTGGTGGAATTTGGTGCCAGTCTGATATCATTGACCCACCTTACACCTCACATTAACTTCTCTGCTCTAGCGTTTTTTCCGCATGTGTCGAAGACCTGCTGTTTGAACCGTCCCGAGGGTGGCGTCGAAGGGCGGCAAGCTTTTCCGTCTTTACAATGTAAGGTTGAACGCACCTTTGAAGTAAATTTCAAACTTATACGTCGCAATGGGAAATAACTACGGTGTTTCGAAAAAAGTGATCCTTCAATTGTGTTGCGCATTGTATCTGTTCCTCCCATTGTACTGAAATCATGCCGTCGTGAAAGTATACATACAGTGGAACACTGGGAGCTGCAGAAGTTCATCAAATAAGGAAGGAGGGGGGAGAGGCGAAGAAAGACTCTAAAATTCTCATTTTGTATATGAATGAGTTGGTCAGTTATGAGACGTGTCGTTAAACAGAAAAACTTTTGAACCTGTTGTTGTGTTTGTCTCTGATTTTGTTCCATTGTGTCTAACTGTTCCTGTGTTTGTCTCTGATTTTGTTTCATTTGTTGTATTAATTGTAATAACAATGTACTGGTGTCTGAAACATGATCCTCAGTGCTTTTCGGCAGTGGATTTGCACCGGCAACATTCACATTTTGACAAGCAGAAAATGTGTCTTGACTTATTTGAGAAAACGGTGAGGACCCAAAACTGAATGTACAGTATTTGCAAGATCTTGTCCTGTCATTTCGGATTCCTGAGGCGAGCTGTTGCCGACCGATCGATCGATAATGCTTCCCTGTTCACTAATTGTTTCACTGTCTACACAATTATTTGCCGCTCGCCTCATTTCCCTATGCACAATTACCAAATTACAATGTTGAACACCAATTAATTCATTACACGGTGGTACTGATAAGCTACAATCGTCGTCGCTATCATTTCTCAATTTGCTTTGGAGCCTAGTGTTAACGTTTTTCACACGCCATAATTATCACGTATTTCACACGATAACAAGAGAAGCACAATTTGAAGAGCAAAAACAAGAAAACATATTCGCATAGTACTGAAAATAATATCTCGTTAATTGCAAGCTAAGCTGCGAAATACTTGGTACAAATCTACATGCATGCCACAACTGTTTTATTGTACAACAATGAAAAACTATAACTACAAAGGACAGTCTCTCTATAATTACGCGCTAGCAATAAACAATAGCTACACTAATTACACAAACTACAAGAAAAAAATCAGAAGATTCCAGTGAGGTATCCTCGGCTAAAAGTCGACATATGAAACATCCCCTTAGAAAAATTTATGAATTACTGTGCTGATAAACCTCCTACAATATTTGATTTTCAAACAGCTGAGCAAAACTGAACGTACTCAGACATTTCTCTCTTTACTTATTCTGATCATCACTAAACTGACACACAATATTTTTAGCGCAACGCAATCTGACTTTCAATGATCCCTACTAAAGAATGGCCCTAACTAACAATAAACTATACCTTTCACGAGTCACTTACCTTACAAAAATCATCGTTACTCAAACTACTGCAATACAGCGTGCGCCAATACTGCCAGTTGAATAAAACATTCTAACTGCTGAAGGTACTTAATTAAGAAAAAAATTCGATACGTTGCGCCGTTTCCGAGTTATTTTGCATTGAAGTTAGACAATCAAATCGTCGCGCGTGTAAATTCAAGTTTCAGCTAACGAGAAAAACACCGCCCCTGGCAGGACGCTTGAATGTGAGCGAGCGACGCCCCGATTGGCTAAATTCTGTGCTAAATAACTCGGAAACGGCGCAACGTATCGAATTTTTTTTTTTTTAACATTTATGTCTCGGTACAATCTGCCCTACAACATCACGACAAGCGTTTCAGACATTTTCTGACCACCATATATATATATATATATATATATATATATATATATATATATAAGTTTATGATATCCAATATGACAAATTTACTCTTTTTGATGGACAAACGTCCAGATCGTCTGCTCTCAAAATTCTGCCATCTCTCTTCCCCCCATACACCACTGCTGGCGGCTCACATCAAACTGCGCAATGCTACGCGCTGTTCACATCCAACTGCCCAACACTACAATAGCAAATATTCCAACAATGCAAACCAGCCACAGACTTCACACATCACAGTCAGTGATTTTCATATAGAGCGCTACGTGGCGTTACCAACATAAAAACCTAAAGAGTCTACTTACAATTCTTTCGCATGCACTGCAGTTCTCCACACAGCCGTTATGGGCATCTTACACTGTGGACCTTGGGTGGTCTGCCAATGCAGTAACGTTGTTGACAGCAGCGCGATATGTACCAGCACACAGCTGAGGAAATGGCCGACATGGTGCTTGCATACGGAAAATCGGATTGCATTGAGTGAGCTGCTGCAAGATTGTATGCGGAATGTTTTGTAAACAGACGCACTCCATCTAATTCCACGATCGCGACCATCGAGAGGTGCCTCAGAGAAGCCGGAAAGTCGCAAGTAGGTATTTTCCGTCATAGATGTGTCCATTTGGACACACTCTATATGATACTTGGTCGAATAAACAGGAATCCTGAGATCAGGAACATATCGCAAGTAATAATGTTATAAGTCAGTAATGCAGTCTACTACACATAATTCACACTGACTCAAAACGCTATGCTATAGTAAAATTAGCATTTCAAAAGAGTCGCTGGAATTTTGGATTTAAATTATGCACAAATGAAAATGTGTTGGGCGCTATCGGCTGAGTAAACGGTTAACCATTAACTGCAGTCGTGGTTCCTGTGGATCCACGTCCAATCTCTGAACGTGTGGAAAAAGAAAAAAAAAACAAAAAAACGTAGCTGGAGCCACACCCAGATATCCGAGATATCCGGCAGCAAGCCGAAGGTCGAGCCTTGTGCGGACGTATTTTACTCGCTGCTTCTAAAGATTAAATCGGTATGAGGGCGGGTCCACTGGATCCACGACTATAGGTATGCAATGTATTTCCTTTTGTCATGTCTTAAGTTTTACAGGTTTGCTTCAGATATTTGTAATGGCAAATCTAATTAGTGTTGCTGGAAATCGGTAAGACGTATTACAGCAATGGTTGAACGATGAATTATGCAGCTGTTATGACTAGGTTGGTGAAAATTTCGACCTTCATCCTCCTAGGACTAGTTAAAAAAAAAAAAGTTTTCGTACGACGACGAAGGATCTGTGATAATGAGTGGTCGTCATAACACTGTACACTTATATGCTAAGTGCAACTTGCCTGATTGTATGAGTTCTCAACCACTGTGCAGCTCGTGCATGTAACTTGACTCAATTTTACCTTTGTCAAAATTTTTATAGGAGTGACCGTGGTACTACCCAATTCTTCAGAAAATCAAAATTACAATCTCACGACAGTTATTTAAAGGAAATTGGAAGCCCGGGATCACTGGTGATGGACAAGCTTGTGATTGTTTTGCGTTTTTAATTTGACTCAAAACAGACTTTATTATAACCTTCAATTCGGACATTTGCCCTGTTACTGATGCAATATACAAATATTCACTTTGATTGAGTTACATAAACAAGAATGAGAATCGTATTATTTTGCTCCCGCAACCACAATCATTGATAGTAGGCTCGGTGAATAAGCAGTCACAAACAATCGTTTTTGTTTAACCGTATCTCAAGAGACTAACAACACTATACACATCAAATCAAAGTAACACAGCCATACAATACCACAACTTCTTAAAGAACAAAGAGATCTTAAAGCCTAATAAAACTGAACTGTCCACATAAAGGTCCACAGTGAAACACGCTTATGCTAAAGATACAAAGTGGGCCACCCAAGGTCGCAAAACTTGCACACAGGAATAATAACACAAATGATTAACATAAGTGTTAAATAAGAATAGCTAGTAATAACTCAACCAGTAAAATGACTTAGAGAAAAGCTAATATTAATAAAGTGGCCTCACTTAACTAAAGGACATAATGACTCAGAATGATTCCCAAATTGCACTTAACTTAAGAGAACATTGTTAAGGCCCATCGCAGTGTTTGGAAGCAATAGCGCTACGGCCGGCAGGCAATACGAGCGTTCACTCCCCACGGCTTGTGCTCAGGATCACATAGCAGGTGGTATATATTTATATAAAATCCGACCGGCCCCACAATGAGTGGTCCTGACAAAAATCCATAACAGCGCCGACGCCAGGGAACGAGCAGTGTTAACAAATGGCCTGCAGCAGAAAGATTGCAATGAAGACAAGGTCAAATCACAGTCACACTGGAATATATAACAAGCACGCCCCCAAATTTTTATGGAGCAATAGTCTAACATTAGCCGTCTCCCAGTAAATTAGCAGGAAACTTAAAGATCACTTCCAGTTGCCTTAAGGCACTTCCTACATTAAATATACATATCAAATGCGGCCGTGACAAATGATTAAACCATAACGGCTGCCGGGCACGTACACGATCGCAGCCAGTCCCAAAGTTGAACGCCGACTGGAGACTCCCTCGTCACACGTTCATCCGGAAAAACCGCCAGGGGGAGCAGTCAAAGATAGCAGGGGAACCAAATATCGATATCAGCGATGCACGTAGAACACCCTAGCGCCAGCCGCTACGGCTCAAGGAGATTTTAAGTTTTTGTTTTGATACGTTTATGAAGCACATCTTAAAATTTAAGAAAAAAGTTAAGATGGTTTTTCGTACTTGTTTAGTACTTTCTACATTTTTTTCAACGGCAAGTTGCTAATTTACACTGCTTTATGTAAGTGCAAATTAGAGTAAAAAATGAACGTTCCTATACTAACTTAGTTAATGTTTAATTTCAAAATTTAATCAAACAACCAACGACTTGGCGTAGTGGTAACACCGGTTCCCGACAGATCACCGAAGTTAAGAGCTGTTGGGCTTGGATAGCACTTGGATGGGTTACCGTCCAGGTCTACCGAGCGCTGTTGGCAAGAGCGTTGCAGTCACCCCTTGTAAGGCAGATTGCGGAAATAATTGAACGAGAAGTAGCGGTGTGTTGACCACATACCCCTCCATGTAAACATGTAGTGACGCCTGTGAGTTAAGCATGACGTTACAGTTTGTCAGTACCATTGGGGCCTTTAAGAGCTTTTCGGACGGAGCTTAGTTTCGAATAAAAATTTTTAAGTATAGAACATACTATTACTTTTATTACTACAGTTAAGGGTTCAAACCTCCCAGCGAAGATCATTGGAAAGCGCATGTTATTTATGACCCCGGCTATTTTTGCGATTGCGTTCTTGCTTGGCGTTTCCTCCTGAAGGTGCCTAAATATTAATAATTCGGATTTGTAGAATGTCACTTACCACGTCATGACTTAATTAAGTATCAATCGAAGTAGTACGCATGTTAATAACACTGCCGTGCCGGCTTCTGTGCCGAGAGTCAGTGTCACGTAATATCGTGACGTATCCACTAATTTAGAAGTCGCAGTTTCTTAAATCAGAATAATGTCAGCGTCGGCATCACAGACTTCAGTGATGGAGGCTTACTATTTTGGTTATTGATTCAAAGGGGTTTACGGTAATCGTCCCAGAAAGGTTGAAAGGTGGCTACACTGAGCCACTGCGCCAGAGATTGCGCCAAAGAGTATTATTAAGCCGCCTCCACAGTGCTTGTCGAGAGCTCGTAGTAGTCAGTGCCTGTCGAGGTCTCGTGGTAGTCTGTGCTGAGATGTTGTAGCAGAGGGTGTTTGTTGAGATGTGCTATTAGGCAGTGCTTGCTGAGATGTGATATTGGAGAGTTCTGGTTGAGATATAATGTAAGGATTAGAATGATTTTCATCAATATAAATGAGGTAATTAACTCAGTTTGTTTTTATTTTAGTGTCCTAAATAATGCGTCATTACAGGTTCAGTCAACAAAGCATCTGGCGTGTGTTCTTGTATTAGAGTGTAATTCTGCTCTCCTTACGCAATTATAGTATTTATAATTTTCTTTTATCACGTCAGTAAAATCGGTATTTAAAAATTCTTGTCTTGTTGAAGAAGAACCGTGCCAGATGTGCGTTGAGTCATACTTCCACATACAGAACAGTTATACTTGCGCTTTGGTTTCGTAGGTTTCATAGTTGCTGGGGACTTAATTAATTAATTGTGTTAACGAAAAATTTCATTTCATTCTTGTTGTTGTTCTTTGCAGTCAGATAGCGTAATAATACTAGTCAGGGCCAACCGATTACGAGACACAGCGTAATCGGACATACAGCTACGAAAAACTAAAAAATATTTTCAATCTTATTTAATTAAGCCCCCATGCACGGTAACTTCGTTGCATGCATTTAAATGACCTTTTCTCCCGTTCCATCAGGTCGACGTGGTCTGTTGTCGTGATCAGCCGAGTGTCTCGTTTTCCCTCCGTCGCCGAAAGGGAAATATTGTGCGTTTCCCTACTTTGCGTGGCCGCAGATTGATGTCCTTCTACCCACTCGTTTTCCTCGTCATCTTACTGTACCAGAGCATACTTTCTAGTTACCTTTCTCGTCCTTTATATCGATACTCAGAAGCGTTTGGCCCCAACCATTCTCACTGACTCATTATAAACAAGAATAGAGGGACAAGAGAGAAGTACTCGGATTAAAAATGTCGTAAGACTGGGATGCCGACTTTCTAACCTACAGTTCAACCTGTTCTTCCTAAAAGGGATGACGGAAATAACAGAAAGACTGAAGGCTTGATTTGAAATTCAGGTTGAAAACATATCATTGATAAGATAATCTGATTACAATTGCTGTCCTCAGCAAACGTAAGGGTCGGTTGAGCAACAATCTGCTACTGTTTGCTGATGAAGCTGTGGAGTGTGGGAAGGCGTCGTCGTTGAGTGTCTGTAGAAGGATGCAGCATAAGTTAGACAAAATTTTTGTTTGGTGTGATCAATGGCAGCTTGCACTAAATGTAGAAAAATATTAATGCAGGTGAATAGCAAAAGTAATCTGGTAATGTTCGAATGCTTGACACAGACATGTCGAATAAAAATGGTTCAAATGGATCTGAGCACTATGGGACCTAGCTTCTGAGGTCAGCAGGCCCCTAGAACTTAGAACTACTTAAACCTAACTAAGGACATCACACACATCCATGTCGATTAAATGAGTAACTGCGAAGCGATACGAAATGGAACAAACATGTAGGTACGGTAATAGGAAAGGAGAATGCTTGACTTCAGCTTATTGGGAAAATTTTAGGGAATTTATAAAGAGAGCGCGTGTAGAACATTTGTGTGAACCATTCTTGTGTACTGCTCTAGTGTTCCGGATCCGCATCAGTTCGGATTAAAGCAAGACTTCAAAGCAATTCAGAAGCGTGTAGCAGGCTTTTTTACCAGTAGGTTCGGTCAATACACGAGTATTAGGGAGATGCTTCCTGAGCTCGAATGAAATACCCTGGAGAGGAGACAACATTATTTACGCGAAACATTATTGAGAATGATTCTTGAGTTTCTCCCGGCGTATTTGATAATCAAAATATCCACGGGTGTGCTGCCGGTCTATAGTGTCCAACGGGCACAATATTTCGGCGATCATACATGTCGCCATCATCAGGTGAACTGACGGACTGAGCTCCTGTAAACGTGCCGGGATGGAGATCCGTACGCTATGGCTGCTCAGAGGGAACTGGGTTCGGTCGCGGCGGCGGCCGATTTAAATACCCTCCGCCCGCGGCGCGCTCCCTCCGCCGTCCGCGCCCCGCGCCACGGTCGCGCGGTGGAACAGATTGCGACGGCGTCTGAGATTACGTCGGTGTGATGGCTCTGTCCGGCGTGGTCGTCACAACTATACGTTTGCTCGATTTACTCTTGATTAACCCGATCGCTGGTTCCCAAGCCTTGCTGAGATTATAGCCACAGTCACGGTTTATGAGGTCGTCATTGGTGCGAATTTCGATGGCCTCTCTAACAACGCTGTCCCAGTATCTCGACGTCTGTACCAGAATCCTCGTGCGGTCATACTCCATGGCGTGATTTTCCGACAAACAATGTTCAGCGACCGCCGACTTGCTCGGATACATCAGTCGAGTGTGCATCTGGTGTTCACGGCATCGATCCTCGACGGTACGCATCGTCTGACCAATATACGACTTGCCACATTGACACGGAATCTGGTACACGCCAGCCTTCCTCAAACCGAGGTCATCTTTGGCGCTCCCCACCAGTGCACGAGTTTTATTTGGAGGACAAAACACAGTTCCAACCCGGTGTTTCTTCAGAATGCGGGCGATTTTCCCCGAGAGTGCGCCTGTGTATGGAATAAATGCAGTGCCTACCTCGTCTCTCGTGACTTCATCCATCTCAACAGGTTGTGCTGCAGTGGTTGGGCGGAGAGCACGTTGAATCTGCCACTCTGAGTACCCATTTTTTCGAAATACAGTTCTCAGATGTTCCAATTCCAGAGGTAGACTCTCTGCGTCAGAGATAGTGCGCGCCCTATGTACTAGAGTTTTAAGTACCCCATTCCTCTGTGAAGGGTGGTGGCAGCTGTCTGCGTGCAAATACTGATCAGTGTGCGTAGTCTTCCGATACACCCCATGACCTAGGGTTCCGTCAGCCCTTCTCTTGACCAAGACGTCAAGGAAAGGTAATTTACCTTCCGTTTCAGTCTCCATAGTGAATTTGATGTTGGGGTGTATGGAGTTTAGATGCGTAAGGAAGTCAAGGAGTTTATCCATTCCATGTGGCCAGATGACGAACGTGTCGTCCACGTAACGGAAAAAGCAAGTAGGTTTCCATACTGATGACGACAGGGCTTCCTCCTCGACGTTTTCCATGTACAAATTCGCTACCACCGGTAAGAGTGGGCTACCCATGGCGACTTCCTCCGTTTGTTCGTAGTATTCTCCATTAAAAAGAAAATACGTGGAAGTCAAGACGTGCCTAAAAAGTTCAGTGGTCTTCTCCTCAAACTTCTGACTAATCAATTCTAGTGACTCTCGCAGGGGTACCCTCGTAAACAAGGAAACGACGTCAAAACTCACCATGATATCTGACTCATCCAACCTGAAGCTATCAAGGCGTTTAACAAAATCCACGGAATTACGGATGTGATGAGGGCATTTACCCACATAAGGACTTAATATTCCCGTCAGGTATTTGGCCAACAAACATGTAGGTGCCCTGATGTTGCTGACAATGGGGCCTAATGGTACCCCCTCTTTGTGAACCTTCGGGAGTCCATATAGTCTAGGCGGTACCGGACCTTGGGGTAACAATTTCTTAGCGTCACCCTCCGGTAAATCTGCGTCCTTGAGAAGCGCCCTCGTCTTGTTCTCCACCTTCTTTGTAGGATCAACGCTGATCTTCCTTTAGGAATTGTCATTTAGCAGGCTCTGCATCTTATCAGTGTAGTCCTGTTGGGAGACAACAACTGTAGCATTGCCTTTGTCAGCCGGTAAGACAACATTTTCAGAGCGCTCCCTCAGATCACGAATGGCCGCCCTCTCTTTACTGCTGATATTTTACTTCATCGGCTTGGATTTCGCCAACGCACGACAAGTTTCACGACGTATTTCCTCGGCTGATTCTGGCGGAAGTCGAGCTGCAACCTGTTCAACAGCACTAACAATTTCTGCGACCGGAGTGAACTTGGGGGTGGGAGCGAAGTTGAGACCTTTCTGCAAAACCGAGACCGCATCATCACTCAACACCATGCCAATCAAATTGATGACAGTCTTGCACGGAACCTGCAGGGATGGTTTGTCAGGGAGACGTGAGAACTTAGCTGTTTGACGTCCCGTAGCCTTCTTATGGGCGGAATCAGCTGACACCCAGGTGACACCATCAATCCAATCCCAGGAACAAGAAGTGAACTTACTAGCCAGTTGCAAATGTAGTTTGAGTAATTCCTGTTGTTTATTCCCAATATTATAGTCGTATAGGCTGACTGATCGATACCGTGTTGCAGCCTCCATTCTGCACACTTATGCGGCCGCATTGATCATGCATTCTGTTCGGAAGCACTTACCGCTCCGCATGTTGCACTTGTACATCCACATCTACGTCTACATCTACATATACAGGATGGTCCATTGATAGTGACCGGGCCAAATATCTCACGAAATAAGTATCAATCGAAAAAACTGCAAAGCACGAAACTCTAGCTTGAAAGGGGAAACTAGATGACGCTATGGTTGGCCCGCTAGGTGCGGCTGCCCTAGGTCAAACGGATGTCAATTGCGTTTTTTAAATAGGAACGCCCATTTTTATTACATATCCATGTAGTACGTAAAGAAATATGAGTGTTTTAGTTGGACCACCTTTTTCGTTTTGTGATAGATGGCGCTCTAATAGTCACATCGTATAAGTATGCAGTATCATGCAACATTCCACCAGTGCGGACGATATTTGCTTCGTGATACATTACCCATGTTAAAATGGACCGTTTACCAATTGCGGAAAAGGTCGATATCCTGTTGATGTATGGCTATTGTGATCAAAATGCCCAACGGGCGTGTGCTACGTATGCTGCTCGGTATCCTGGACGACATCATCCAAGTGTCCCGACCGTTCGCCGGATAGTTACGTTATTTAATGAAACAGGAAGTGTTCAGCCACATGTGAAATGTCAACCACGACCTGCAACAAATGATGATGCCCGAGTAGGTGTTTTAGCTTGCGTCGCGGCTAATCCGCACATCAGTAGCATACAATTTGCGCGAGAATCGGGAATCTCAAAAACGTCGGTGTTCAGAATGCTACATCAACATCGATTGCACCCGTACCATATTTCAACGCACCAGGAATTGCATGGACTTTGACCGTCGTGCACAGTTCTGCCACTGGGCACAAGAGAAATTACAGGACGATGACAGATTTTTTGCACGCGTTCTATTTAGCGACGAAGCGTCATTCACCAACAGCTGTAACGTAAACCGGCATAATATGCACTACTGGGCAACGGAAAATACACGATGGCTGCGACAAGTGGAACATCAGCGGCTTTTTCGGGTTAATGTGTGGTGTGGCATTATGGGAGGAAGGATAATTGGCCCCTATTTTATCGATGGCAATCTAAATGGTGCAATGTATGCTGATCTCCTACGTAAAGTTCTACCGATGTTACTACAAGATGTTTCACTGCATTACAGAATGGCGATGTACTCGTACTTCCAACTTGATGGGTGTCCGGCACATAGCTGGCGTGCGGTTGAAGCGGAACTGAATAGCATATTTCATGACAGATGGATTGGTCGTCGAAGCACCATACCATGGCCCGCACGTTCACCGGATCTGACGTCCTCGGATTTCTTTCTGTGGGGAAATTTGAAGGATATTTGCCACCGTGATCCACCGACAACGCCTGACAACATGCGTCAGCGCATTGTCAGTGCATGTGGGAATATTACGGAAGGCGAACTACTCGCTGTTGAGAGGAATGTCGTTACACGTATTGCCAAATGCATTGAGGTAGACGGACATCATTTTGAGCGTTTATTGCATTAATGTAGTATTTATAGGTAATCATCCTGCAATAGCATGCGTTCTCAGAAATGATAAGTTCACAAAGGTACATGTATCACATTGGAACAACCGAAATAAAATGTTCAAACGTACTTACGTTCTGTATATTATTTTAAAAAACCTACCTGTTACCAACTGTTCGTCTAAAATTGTGAACCATATGTATGTGACTATTACAGCTCCATCTATCACAAAGCGAAAAATGTGGTCGAACTAAAACATTAATATCTCTTTACGTACTACATGAATATGTAATAAAAATGGTGGTTCCTACTTTAAAAAAAACGCAGTTGATATCCGTTTGACCTATGGCAGCGCCATCTAGCGGGGCAACCATAGCGCCATCTGGTTTCCCCCTTCAAGCTAGACGAGTTTCGTTCTTTGTAGTTTTCTCGTTTGACGCTTATTTCGTGAGATATTTGGCCAGGTGACGATCAATGGACCACCCTGTATACTCCACAAGCCACCTTATGGTGAATGGGGGACGGTTCTTTACGTACCAGCGTCAATTCCGTCTTTTCGTGATCCATGTGGCGTCTCCTGGTAGCCTGTCTAATGTATGACGCGATTTATTCAACTCATATGAACGTAAACTGAGAAAGTAATGCATGTAATATTATGTATTATTTTCTCTAGTCTGATAATATTGTAAATATTTTCCATTAAACTTAGTGATAAAGCATACGATATTTCAATCAAAAATACTTCTCCCTCAACGTGAAATTTGTTTAAAGATAATAATATTGTTGTCGACTGCCCATCTGGCTTTGACTGTTTCGGTGGCCATTACGTGTACCAGAGAGTATTTCAGTGTTTGCGAGCTTCATTCGCAATGGAAAATAATCCTAAGTACTTTTATGAATATTTACAGAAGTTTTCAGTATTAAAGCTAGTTAATATTTTTGATTACGAAACTTATTCAGAGATTTAACACTGCAAGGCTTAGGTGAGGCTTCAACTCTAGTTTAAAATATTTTCAGTTAATTCAAAGGATTAAAAGGTAATTCAGTTCTTAAAGAGATAAAGTTAAAGAAGTTCTTTGGAATTATTTCAATAATAAGCAGGTGTTTGTACCATACTTTCTTTCTGTGTAACACTACATTAATTTGCTGGGAAAAGAAATCATTTCATTTTCTATATTATCGCTGGGTTAGTTTCTGGTTGCGTTACGTTGTCATCTGTTGAGAGAGAGCGTAAAATTTCTAGTAGTAATAAATAGCTTTCTGCCTGCGTATTGAGATTACGTCACGCTACGTATATTTAAGACGCATTTACTCGCGCTCAAAACAGACATGGCGTACCAGAGACAATAATCAGAGTGTAAACTGCTACGTTACATTATCATTGCTGTAGATTGTGACCGAAGCCTGCGCGTGTATTTCAAAGCCACACGTAGCAATCTGTTCTGATTTATACCAAATTACCAAATTAATTCTATACTACAAAAATTACGCAGGAAGGAGGTAATGGTAAATCCACTCGCGAACTGTTCGCTGGAAGAACAATTGGAGGAAAGCCTCCGTGTGGGCTGGAATTGGTCAGATTTTATCTTCATCATCTTTTCGCGAAATATATACGGGTGGGGGGGGGGGGGGGGGGGGTGAAGTAATATGTTGGTTGAGTCTTCCAGTAAATTTAATAGTAAACCACACCGTGATGTAGATTGCGTCTCTTGCAGAGTCTGTCATTGGAGTTGCCTGAGTTTCTCCGTGGCGCTTTCGTCCTTACTAAATGAATCTGTAACGAAACTCGTTGCTCTAATGTGGATATGCTTTATTTCTTCTATCACTCCTATTTGGTATGGACCCCAGATTGACAAACAGTATTCGTGTGTCTATGGAACGTGTGTTATGTAAACTACCTCCCTTCCTAGCAGTCCACTTCTCCTGATGGTTCTTCCAATGAATCTCAGTCTCGCGTCTACCTTACCTCCGCTGAGATTTATGTGGTCGTTCTAGTATGTAGCATACTCCTAGATACTCTCATTCAAATTCTGCAGGTGGCAGGGGTAAAATACAGGGATCGAAAGGCTATTTACAATTTGTACAGAAACCAAATGGCAGTTATAAGAGTCGAGGGACATGAAAGGGAAGCAGTGGTTGGGAAGGGTATGAGACAGGGTTGTAGCCTCTCCCCGATGTTGTTCAATCTGTATCTTGAGCAAACAGTAAAGGAAACAAAAGAAAAATTCGGAGTAGGTATTAAAATCCATGGATAAGAAAGAAAAACTTTGAGGTTCGCCGATGACATTGAAATTCTGTCAGAGATAGCAAAGGACCTGGAAGAGCAGTTGAACGGAATGGACAGTGTCTTGAAAGGAGGATATAAGATGAACATTAACAAAAGCAAAACGAGGATAATGGAATGTAACCGAATTAAGTCGGGTGATTCTGAGGGAATTAGATTAGGAAATGAGACGCTTAAAGTAGTAAATGAGTTTTTCTATTTGGGGAGCAAAGTAGCTGATGATGTTCGAAGTAGAGAGGATATAAAATGTAGACTGGCAATGGCAAGGAAAGCGTTTCTGAAGAAGAGAAATTTGTTAACATCGAGTATAGATTTAAGTGTCAGGAACTCGTTTCCGAAAGTATTTGTATGGAGTGTAGCCATGTATGGAAGTGAAACATGGACGATACATAGTTTGGACAAGAAGAGAATAGAAGCTTTCGAAATGTGGTGCTGCAGAAGAATGCTGAAGATTACATGGGTAGATCACACAACTAATGAGGTAGTATTGAATAGTGTTGGAGAGAAGATCGGTTGGTAGGACATGTTCTGTGGCATCAAGGGATCAGCAGTTTAGTATTGGAAGGCAGCGTGGAGGGTAAAAATCGTAGAGGGAGACCAAGAGATGAATACACGAAGCAGATTCAGAAGGATGTAGGTTGCAGTAAGTACTGGGGGATGAAGCAGCTTGCACAGGATAGAGTAGCATGGAGAGCTGCATCAAACCAGCCTCAGGACTGAACACCACAACAACAATAACTCCTAGATATTTTATGGAAGCTTGCAGTTGTTATTCTGCAATCGTGTAATCATACCATATAGGGCCTTTCGGTCTATTTACGCGCAAAACGTTGTATTTGCTTATGTAGAGGACTAATTGCCACTTCCTGGACTAAGAGTCGATCTTCTACAGGGCTTCCTACGTGTCGCTACAATTCTCAGTCGTTACGGCTTACCTGCATACAACATTCGCAGAAAGAACAATATTGACAGTATGAGTCTTCGTGCTAAGAGGCTTGCCGCTCTCTTTCAACACGGCCGTAGTCACGACCGCTCACAACAACCTCTGAAAAACTACACTGGTTCAAATCTGCAACACACCAATTTACTTTAAACTAAAAATTTTAACAACTCACACAAACACATTAACTGTACACCCCGTAAGAGGGCTGGAAATGGTACAAACACTCACACTAAGAAATTATTTGCCACTGAAAGTGCAATTTGTTTTTAAAAGGACTCGTACGGTGGAAGGGTGGTAACTTTATAAAAATGACTTTTTAAATAAAACCCATGAAATTCAGACTTACATAAAATGTACAACATGCTCTACATTACACCTATACCGCCTCGCAAGACGATAGGCAAGGTAAAAACATATTTCAGAAATTCGGCCTTTGCACCTTAATTCTGTAAATTCGTTACGCGGCTGCTACGGCCGCAGGTTCGAATCCTGCCTCGGGCATGGACGTGTGTGGTGTCCTTAGGTTTAAGTAGTTCTAAGTCTAGGGGACTGATGACCTCTGATGTTAAGTCCCATAGTGCCTAGAGACATTTCACCCATTTAAATTCGTTAACACCGAATCCGACAAACATGACAGAGGCAGCTATTAACGTATGGCAGACCGACAGACAGACAGACCGACACTAACTGCCTAACAAATGCGGACGCGAGACAAACGAGTAAGCTGAGGACGAGAGACTGACCAACAACACAAGTAGAATTTAACAAGTAACTGAAACAACGTATCACTAATCACTCAGTTTCTAATAACTGCGATTTCTGGCGAAGACCTGGCGCAGCACCCCCAAAACGCTCTCCCAAATCGCTCGCTGCCAGCCGCTTCAACGGACGCAGGAAGACGCGCCGATCTCCCGTCTCACAGCGTCGCAGCTCGCACCGGCCAGACCGATGTCGTGGGTTGACCCCTGTTGCTCTCGTGTCGGCCGCGAAGCCACTACCCCTCGCTATACGGCGTGGCCCAGTGGACTCACGTGGCGACCTCACATACGCCGACGCTCCAGGCAGACAAGTCATCTTGTGTCCCAGTGCGCGACCGACCGACCGATCGATCCAGCCGCCAATGCCCATTGCCTGAACAAACTCGAGCAGACTGGCGGCCTAACACATACTAGCACTCCGGACGACAGACAGACACTAACCGCCTCACCAATACGGACGAGAGACAGACCCAGACTAACTTGGCTGACCAACTGACCAGACTCGCCCAGACTGACAGGCTGCCCTCACACTCACTCCGACTGACCAAACACAGACTGCCCAACTGCCTAGTTTTTTTTCTTTATTGTTATTTTTAAACCTGTTACAGGTAGGCCATCAGCGGTATAATACGCAACTCTTTGGCTACAGAGAAAACAAAAGATAGAAATGAAGACAATTAGAGAATAAATATGGTGGATATACAGGGTGAGTCACCTAACGTTACCACTGGATATATTTCGTAAACCACATCAAATAATGACGAACCGATTCCACAGACCGAACGTGAGGAGAGGGGCTAGTGTAATTGTTTAATACAAACCATAAAAAAATGCACTGAAGTATGTTTTTTATACAAACCTAGGTTTTTTAAATGGAACCACGTTAGTTTTGTTAGCACATCTGAACATATAAACAAATACGTAATCAGTGCCGTTTGTTGCATTGTATAATGTTAATTACATCCGGAGATATTGTAACCTAAAGTTGACGCTTGAAACCTCCGACGTTCAGTTGCGTATTGTAACAAACGCGGGCCACGGGCGTTTCATAGGACGTGGAGGACGCATAAATTGGCCAGCCCGTTCTCCTGATCTTACACCTCTGGACTTCTTTCTGTGGGGTACGTTAAAGGAGAATGTGTACCGTCATGTGTCTACAGCCCCAGAGGATATGAAACAACGTATTGTGGCAGCCTGCGGCGACGTTACACCAGATGTACTGCGGCGTGTACGACATTCATTACGCCAGAGATTGCAATTGCGTGCAGCAAATGATGGCCACCACATTGAACATCTATTGGCCTGAGATGTCGGGACACACTCTATTCCAATCTGTAATTCAAAACGGAAACCACGTGTGTACGTGTACCTCATCCCTCATGGTAATGTACATGTGCGTCAGTGAAAAGGACCAATAAAAAGGTGTTAGCATGTGGACGTAATGTGCTGTTCCAGCCTCTTCTGTACCGAAGGTCCATCACCGTTTCCTTTGGATCCCTACGTAATTCGGTGCTCTCCGATACGCACGATCGAACAGCGGAGGAGTGGTACTCAAGCGTCAACTTTAGGTTACAATATCTCCGGATGTAATTAACATTTTACAATGCAACAAACGGCACTGATTACGTATTTGTTTATATGTTCAGATGTGATAGCAAAACTAACGGGATTCCATTTAAAAAAACGTAGGTTTGTGTTAAAAATCATACTTCCGTGCATTTTTTTATGGTTTGTATTAAGCAATTACACTAGCCCCTCTCCTCACGTTCGGTCTGTGGAATCGGGAATCGATTTGTCAGTATTTGATGTGGTTTACGAAATATATCCAGCGGTAATGTTAGGTGACTCACCCTGCATAAACGGAGACATACACTTTTAAAATACATGGAGCCGTTCACGGGCGTAGAGTCCAAGATAAAATTTGTTCAGACATGTGGGCACACACAGAGACGAAAATTGTCACACGCGAACGTTGGAGCACAAAACGAATAACACTGGAACACTTCAGCCCGAACGACGTCACACACAGAAACACGTGGCCATGATCTCCGGCGCGCGAATGTCCACTGAGCGTGTACGAGTCCGGGGACCTGCCAAGAGAGGAGGAGGGGCGTGGGAGACGGAGAGGGGAGAGCAGAGATGCCAAGGGCAGGGGAGATAGGGGGAGGAAGGATGGGAGGAAGGGGGAGGGGAAGCCTGGGGGAAGAGGGGTGGAGGAAGGGGGGATGGGGGGAAAAGGAGAGAGAAGGGAGGGAGGCTGCCCAAAGGAAAAGACACAGGAAGTGGGAGGGGAGGATCAAAGTTGACAGGAGGGGTAGATGGAGGGGAGGAGGACATCATCAGGGAGGGGGAGCTGGCGCAAGCCACCTTAGGAGAGGGTAAGGAGGGTGGAAAGATGGAGACCGGGTAGGACATGGGAATACAGGTGCAGCAGCGGGTGGGGGTGGGAGAGGATGGGTGAGACAAGTGGGTGAGGAGGATCGAGTTTACGGGAGGTGTAGAGGATCCGTATCTGTTCGAGGAAAAGGAGGAGGTGGAGGAACGGAATTAGGTCATACAGGATCCGCATGGGGGAGGGGAGACGGATGCGATAGGCGACGCGGAGAGCATGGAGTTCAAGGATCTGAAGGGATTTGTAAAAGGTAGGGGGGGGCGGAGATCCAGGCCGGATAGTCGTAACAGAGGATAGGGCGGATGAGGGATTTATAGGTGTGGAGTATGGTGGAGGGGTCCAGACCCCACGTACGGCCGGAAAGGAGCTTGAGGAGACTGAGTCGGGAGCGTGCCTTGGCTTGGATTGTCCGGAGATGGGGGGTCCAGGAGAGGCGACGGTCGAGGGTGACGCCAAGGTACTTAAGAGAGGCGTGAGGGCGATAGGACGGCCATAGATGGTTAGATAAAAATCCAGGAGGCGGAAGGAAGGGATGGTTTTGCCTACAATGATCACCTGGGTTTTGGAGGGATCGACCTTAGGCAACCACTGGTTGCACCAAGTGGTGAACCGGTCAAGATGGGATTGGAGTAGGTGTTGGAAACACTGCAGGGTGGGGGCAAGTGCAAGGAAGGCAGTGTCATCGGCAAACTGGAGAAGGTGGATGGAGGGTGACAGCGGCGGCATTTCCGCCATTTACAAAACGTACAGAAGTGGGGAGAGGACAGAGCCTTGGGGCACACCGGCAGAGGGAAAAAAGGTGTAGGAATCTGTGTTATGGATGGTGATACAGGAAGGACGTTGGGAGGGAGAGGAGCCGATCAGACGGACGTAGTTTATGCGAAGGGCGAAGGTTTGGAACTTAAAGAGGAGAATGGAATGCCATATGTGGTCATAGGCACGTTCAGGGTCCAGGGAGAGGAAGATAGTGGAGCAACGGAAATTAAGTTGTTCGGGAAGGAGATGAGTGAGGAGAAGTAGAAGGTCATCGGAAGAGAAGGATGGCCGAAAGCCACACTGGGTAATGGGAAGGAGGCAGTGCTGGCGGTGATGCTGGTGTACGCGTCAGGTGAGGATGGATTCCAGGACCTTGCTGAAGACCGAGGTAAGGCTGATGGGATGGTAGGAGGAGATGGCGGACGGAAGTTTACCGGGTTTAAGGAACATCAGGATACGGAAGGTTTTACACAGGTTGGGGTAGTAGCCGGTGGACAGGACTACATTGTAGAGCCTGGCCAGGGTGGAGAGGAAAGAGACAGGAGCTTCACGAAGGTGGAGGTATGTGACACGATCGTTACCAGGAGTGGTGTTGCGTTTTGTGCGGAGTGTAACAATGAGATCCTGTGTAGTGGTAGGGGCATTGAGTTCCGTGAGTGCAATGTTGTCCAAGTACTGGAAACCAGGTGCGAGGGGAGGGACAGAGGTGTGTTCGATCGTGGACATCGGGGAAGTAATCGAACTGGGGATCATCGGGGATGGAAAAGACATCGGAGAGGTAGGAGGCAAAGTGATTGGCCTTACTAAGGGTGTCAGGGAAGGGGTGATCATCATGGAGAAGGGGATAGTAGGGGGACGTAAGGCGACAGAAGGCTGACCAGAACTTGGACGAGTTTATAGGAAGGGTAGCATTTTAACGGGTGCATGTTTGTTGCCAGTGCCGGCGTTTCTTAGCCAGGAGCAAGTTGCTGGAGTTGCCGGTGGCGTCGTAATGTGTCCGGGTCACACGTGTGGAGGAAGGCATGGTAGAGATGGAGGGATTCACGGAGGTGGAGGACGGCCTGTGGGGGTAAGTTAGGACGGTGAGGGTGGATGGCGACAGTAGGGACGTGGGCCTCCACGGCCTCAGACAAGGTCTGCTGGAGAAAGGAGGCGGCATGGGTAACATTATCAGGGTATTGGTAGGTGAAGGGGTGGCTATCAGGTGGACAGGGTATCCCAGTAGGCATTCCAGTCGGCACAGGAATAATCATGGATGTACTTTGGGGGAGGGTCATTACAAGGGTCTGGGTGGGGGCGACAACCGTCTGAAACGGTGAGGACAGGGAGATGGTCGCTACCAGTGGGGTCCAGGACATCTACCGCTATGCGGCCAAGGAGGTTAGGGGAGGAGAGGATGACATCGGGAGTGGAGTTGGATTCGGGGCGGGTGTGCTGGGGAATGGGGACAAGGTCGCCTCAGAGGGAGGACAGGAACCGATGCCACCGCCGTAACTGGTTGGCGGAACGACTATGGATGTTGAGGTCAGCGGCGATCACGTAGGAGGAGAAGGTACAGTCAATGTGGGAGAGGAAGCCGAAAGGAATAGGAGCGTTAGGGCGGACATAGATGGAGGCGCAGGTGATGGTAAGGCCAGGGAAGAAGAGACTAAAGATCAGGTGTTTGGTGGGATCGGGAAGGAGAGGTCGGATCCGAACTGGCATCTGGCGGTGGTGACCAATGGCAACTCCACCACACGCTATCGGGAGGGGATTATCGGAGCAGTGAAGGAGGTAGGGCGAAGTGTGGATGGTGTGGTGGGGTTGGAGGAAGGTTTCATTTAGGAGGAAAGCATCCATGCGGTGGGTGGCAAGGGTGTGCAGGAAGAGGGTCTTGTTGGCGGGAAGGGAGCAGATGTTGTTGAACAGAATACTGTGCTGTCGCGCCATGACAAGGATTTAAACAAGGCTGTTGAGAGGGGAAAAGGTGCAATGGGCGTGGTTGTGGGAGTAGGTGGCATACATTTTAAGGTAGAAGACGGAACGTGCAGCGAGGGATATCTGTTGGAGGGTCTGGGGGCCCTGGAAAGGGTGAACATTTTGGAGGACGATGGTAAGGAATCTGATGATGTCCTCATCAGTAGGAAGGGGCGAAGGGAATTGCCAGGAGGGGTGGGGGCGTCCAGAGGGCGGACAGGAACAGTGAGTTCAGGACTGGTAGGAGGGGGTCGGGCCTTAAATTTCTGTGAATATGTAGGATGAGGGAGGTTACAGGTGTTACAAGAGGTAGGGGACTGGAGGTTGGGGCACTGCAGTAGGAAGTGTGCTTGCTTACAGTGCCGGCAGGTGGAGGCCTCACGGCACTCAGATGTTGGGTGTGCGTTATAGTGCAAGCACCTCTGGCAGTGGAGGGATTGAGGAGGGGCACGGGAGGAGTCAACTTTGTAATGTTGGTTAAAGAGGAGGGCACCCTCCTTCAGGAGACAGTCTATGGAGGGGGCGTGTTCAGAAAAAACCCGCATGAGGCGGGTGGGGCCGGCGGAGTTGTGAATGCAGAGAATTGCATGCAGAACCAGATAGGGATGCGCCTTGAGTTGCGCCAAAACCTCCTCCTCCATGACCGTCAGACTAAGCTGAGTGATCACAGCGGTGAGGGTTGGCGGGCGATGCGGGGGTTGTGGTTGGCGGGAAGGAGGCGGGGAAGGGGCAGGGGTGAAGGAGGCATTAGGGCCAAAGAGGGTGACAGGGATGCGGGAAAGGATATCGGCGTGAAGGGTAGGGCTGGAGGAGGAGATGAGGACTGAGTCACGGTGAGGAGTGAGGAGGGAGATGGGGGCACCAGGAAAATGTTGGCGAATGAAGAGGCTGAGGTTCCGGGCCTCAAGTAGGGAGGGATCAGAACGGAAGAGGAGGTAGCGGTAGGAGGAGTGGGAGGAGGAGGAGGAGGGAGCAGGGACAGGCGGGGAGACATCCATGGCCCACGGCATTCTGGGCAGGGGAAGGGGGACGAGGTGGAGCCTTTTTAGGTGCAGAGGAGGCAGGGGTGCCACTGGGGCGTTTGACGGCGGCGGAGGAGGTGTGGGGAATGGGAGCAACTGGAAGTTGGCGTGGAGTGGCAGGTCCTGGTGCTGGAGTCAGCGCCGGAGATGGTGAGGGCGAAAGCGATGGCGACGGTGATGATGTACACGACGAAGAGGGCGAAGGTGAAAGTGGCGCATGGGCTGTGGCCCTCCGGGCCACCACCCTAGCGGGGGCTGCGGAAACGGAAGGAGCAGAGGGAGGGAGTGGAGGGAAGGAACCAGAGGAGGTGCGGGAGGGACGAGCTGGGGATGGGAAGACAAAAATTGAGGGAGATCGGAGAGTGAGCAGGGGGGAAGGATTGAGGGGGGGGGGGTGATTGGGCACACCACGTGATAGTGGTGGCGGCGGCGGAGGGAGATGTTTAGATGATGGCAGTGGTGGTGGCTGTAGTAGTGGTGGTGGGGGTCGACATTGTGACAAGGAGAAAGACACAGGACAGGACAAAAGGACAGAGGCAAACGAGGGACGGGCAAGTGGACGAAAAACAGAAGAAAAAGGAAGTAGAGCGGCGAAGAAGACTGGGGCCGAAGCCACACTCTGCTGCTGCTGGCGGGGGCGACCCGGCTGGCTGGCCGGTGGGGACGCCGCCGCTGCTGCTGCTGCTGCTGCTGCTATGCTATGCTGGCTGGGACCGCTGCTGGCTGGGACCGCTGCTGGCTGCTAGGCTGGACCACTGCTGGCTGGGACCGCTGCTGGCTGCTGGCTGCTGGCTGGACCGCTGCTGGCTGGACTGCTACTGGCTGCTGGCTGGACCGCTGCTGGCTGCTGGCTGGCTGGCTGGCTGGCTGGCACCTGCAAAACCTATCGCTTCGATTAGCGACCAGAATGTCACAATCGAAGGGCGGTATCCTTGCGGATTACCGCCGGAGATGCCATCTGCCGAGCTCATAGCGTCCCTTAAATGCACGTGAACAGGCAACCTTTCCCCTTTCCCACCAGAGGGAGACACCAAAGCTGCGATTGCCACAGTGGCGCCACCGTCAGAAACGTAAGACGACTGCTTTACACTACACGCTCCGGCGCACTCTTCAAAACAGCAAATTTTACCACGGCTCAGTGCGGAACTGAGTAGTACACCTTCCGCAAGTCAAGGAATACAATATCAGCCAGTGCGCCAGTGGCTACTGCTTTCTGGGTCTCTTGGAGGAATGTAACTATCTGGCTTTTCATGCGATCGTTGTTTTCGGAACCCATATTGAGTCCTACAGAGAAGATTTGTGGTCTACAGTCAAAATAGGCGAGTGTGAAACATATGTGGACCCTTCTTGGAAACCGAAATAACCTGTGCTTTTCGTGGTATCACCTGTCGATACCACCCAACGAGCTTCTCACAGTTGTCAACAGAACTGCAGTTTCTGTCAGACGCCAGTACCTGTCGTGCAGGATCAGGCAGACGCAATGGTGCCCGCCCGCTGAGCCACAGCCTCCAGCCGCTCTGGACCACGAACGCCCTCCGACACTGCATTACAGGACGGGCGGCGGCAGCAGCCAGACAGCCCACTCACACTCGCACCCACTTCGCTACGTGATGCTACGCAGTTGCTGCCTAGTTGCGACTCCGTCGCTTGTTCTTTAGTTAAGGGACCCTCATCCTTGGACTCTGTTGCTGCATTATTTATAACGAGTTTTCGTGGACTTGGAGAAAGCTACCAGTTAAGTAAAACATTTGTTTACTGTTGAAACGCCTGCTTAAATTCGGAGGAGAGAACAAGTAGTTGGAATTGTGGAACGGGGCCAAAAATGAGTGGCTGTCAGTTATTGTCGAACACACATAACTTTATTTAGCTGCTCAAACATTACAGCGCAAATTTCCGCCCTTAACTATCGACAGAATATGTCACACAATCTTATGGCTTAAGGGCACAACCTCTTTAATTTTTAAAACTGCGGAAGGCCCATGAATCAAAACACAAGTACAATAAATTTTTACAAGGCAGAAAGCCCAAAGCTTCGTCCTTAAATAATTTTAAAGAAGGAGGCTGAAGGCCCAAACAGTCTAAGACTTGACAAGTAAAGAGTTTTAATTTTAAAACGGCTGAAGGCCCATGATTTAAAATCACAATAAATTTTCAAAAGCAGAAGCTGCAAAGCTTTATTCTTAAATAACTGACCACAATCTATTGGTTATGAACTGCAGATTGAAACTGAAGAAACTGCAAAAAGGCGGGAATTTAAGGAGATGGGACCTGGATAAACTGAAAGAACCAGAGGTGGTACAGAGTTTCAGGGAGAGCATAAGGGAACAATTGACAGGAATGGGGGGAAAGAAATACAGTACGAGAAGAATGGGTAGCTCTGAGGGATGAAGTAGTGAAGGCAGCAGAGGATCAAGTACGTAAAAAGACGAGGGCTAATAGAAATCCTTGGGTAACAGAAGAAATATTGAATTTAATTGATGAAAGGAGAAAATATAAAAATGCAGTAAATGAAGCATGCAAAAAGGAATACAAACGTCTCAAAAATGATATGGACAGGAAGTGCAAAATGGCTAAGCAGGGATGGCTAGAGGACAAATGTAAGGATGTAGAGGCTTCTCTCACTAGGGGTAAGATAGATACTGCCTACAGGACAATTAAAGAGACCTTTGGAGAGAAGAGAACCACTTGTATGAATATCAAGAGCTCAGATGGCAACCCAGTTCTAAGCAAAGAAGGGAAGGCAGAAAGGTGGAAGGAGTATATAGAGGGTTTATACAAGGGCGATGTACTTGAGGACAATATTATGGAAATGGAAGAGGATGTAGATGAAGATGAAATGGGAGATAAGATACTGCGTGAAGAGTTTGACAGAGCACTGAAAGACCTGAGTCGAAACAAGGCCCCGGGAGTAGACAACATTCCATTAGAACTACTGATGGCCTTGGGAGAGCCAGTCATGACAAAACTCTACCATCTGGTGAGCACGATGTATGAGACAGGCGAAATACCCACAGACTTCAAGAAGAATATAAAAATTCCAATCCCAAAGAAAGCAGGTGTTGACAGATGTGAAAATTACCGAACTATCAGTTTAATAAGTCACAGCTGCAAAATACTAACGCGAATTCTTTACAGACGAATAGAAAAACTGGTAGAAGCGGACCTCGGGGAAGATCAGTTTGGATTCCGTAGAAATGTTGGAACACGTGAGGCAATACTAACCTTACGACTTATCTTAGAAGAAAGATTAAGAAAAGGCAAACCTACGTTTCTAGCATTTGTAGACTTTGAGAAAGCTTTTGACAACGTTAACTGGAATACTCTCTTTCAAATTCTGAAGGTGGCAGGGGTAAAATACAGGGAGCGAAAGGCTATTTACAATTTGTACAGAAACCAGATGGCAGTTATAAGAGTCGAGGGACATGAAAGGGAAGCAGTGGTTGGGAAAGGAGTGAGACAGGGTTGTAGCCTCTCCCCAATGTTATTCAATCTGTATATTGAGCAAGCAGTAAAGGAAACAAAAGAAAAATTCGGAGTAGGTATTAAAATCCATGGAGATGAAATAAAAACTTTGAGGTACGCCGATGACATTGTAATTCTGTCAGAGACAGCAAGGACTTGGAAGAGTAGTTGAACGGAATGGACAGTGTCTTGAAAGGAGGATATAAGATGAACATCAACAAAAGCAAAACGAGGATAATGGAATGTAGTCAAATTAAATCGGGTGATGCTGAGGGGATTAGATTAGGAAATGAGACACTTAAAGTAGTAAAGGAGTTTTGCTATTTAGGGAGTAAAATAACTGATGATGGTCGAAGTAGAGAGGATATAAAATGTAGACTGGCAATGGCAAGGAAATTGTTTCTGAAGAAGAGGAATTTGTTACCATCACGTATAGATTTAAGTATCAGGAAGTCGTTTCTGAAAGTATTTGTATGGAGTGTAGCCATGTATGGAAGTGAAACATGGACGATAACCTGTTTGGACAACAAGAGAATAGAAGCTTTCGAAATGTGGTGCTACAGAAGAATGCTGAAGATAAGGTGGGTAGATCACGTAACTAATGAGGAGGTATTGAATAGGATTGGGGAGAAGAGAAGTTTGTGGCACAACTTGACTAGAAGAAGGGATCGGTTGGTAGGACATGTTTTGAGGCATCAAGGGATCACAAATTTAGCATTGGAGGGCAGCGTGGAGCGTAAAAATCGTAGAGGGAGACCAAGAGATCAATGCACTAAGCAGATTCAGATGGATGTTGGTTGCAGTAGCTACTGGGAGATGAAGAAGCTTGCACAGGATAGAGTAGCATGGAGAGCTGCATCAAATCAGTCTCAGGACTGAAGACCACAACAACAACAACTAAAAAAGGACGCTGAAGGCCCAAACAATCTAAGACTTAACAATAATGAATTTTACTTTTAAAACGGCTGCAGGCCCATGATTCAAAACACAACTACAATAAATTTTTACAAAGCATAAAGCCCAAGGCTTTATCCTTAAATAATTTTCCTAAATGAGGCTGAAGGCCCAAACAATCTAAGGCTTAACAATAAGGTATTTTAATTTTAAGATGGCTGAAAGCCCATGATTGATAAACACAACTACAATGAATTTTGAAAAGGCAGAGGGCCAAAGCTTTATCCAAAAAAATATTTTAAATGAGTCTGAAGGCCCAAACAATGCAAGACTTGACACGTGAGGAACTTTCAATTTGAAAACGGCTGAAGGCCCATTACTTAAAACCCAACCAAAAGCCTACAAATTCAAACCACACAACTACAATGAATTTTGAAAAGGCAGAGGGCCAAAGCTGTATCAAAAGAAATATTTTAAATGAGTCTGAAGGCCCAAACAATGCAAGACTTGACACGTAAGGAACTTTCAATTTTAAAACGGCTGAAGGCCCATTACTTAAAACCCAACGAAAAGCCTACAAATTCAAACCACCGGCTATGAGCCATTAAAATACAAAATCAAACACCAGTGGAAAAGACAGTACAGCCAGCGGCGCTCAGAAGTTTTCAGGGGTCGGTCTGCACTTCAAATATTAACGTTCTCTTAGGGAAGACAGGTAGTCGGTTCAACTATATCCAATCCGCCGGCAACCCACCCAAGAGACAGCCAACGGGCCGGCCGGTGTGGCCGAGCGGTTCTAGGCGCTTCAGGTTCGAATCGTGCTTCGGGCATGGATGTGTGTGATATCCTTAGGTTAGTTGGGTTTAACCCTAGGATGCATGGTGCCGAAAACACACATGAATGCATATGCAGGGCCTCCAAGGCGCTGCCCTAATTAAAAATTTTCCTCTTTTCAGATAATCAATCTTTGGAGTTAAATTTATTCCTGTCAAATTTATTGTCATATTGAAAGATTCCTAAGATACAGTAACAGGATCTGGTGGGCCTGATTAACATTTTATTAATTTTTTAAAAAACTCTAAGAGTGAATTTTGATTAGTTACATCCATTTACATACAACATATACAAATAATTTTATTAATTCACTTATAAGTTGCAGTTTACATTTTATAACATTTATTACAACCAATTTCTTATATTAAAACATACTCATTATTCACAATGTTATGTATACAGGCAATATTTTGACAAAAAGTTATTATTCATTGTTCACATAAAATTGTATTTTTCTTGTTTTACAACATATGACAAACAAGAAGCACAAAGAACGCCACATGTTCCTTACAAATGTTGGTTTTACACTTAATGCATGTCATAGCACTTTTCCTGTATTTATTATATGGACAATATCTGCATCTTCTTCTTTTTCCTGAAACAGGTAGTTGGTTCTGCAATATGGCATCTTTTTGAACACCACATCTTTGCATGGGATCAACGATTTTCTTTGGATGATTAGGGATCTGAATACGAAGTTCCATTAGCGGTCTTACCCTTTTCTCTGCTAAATCTCTTAGGAACAAACGCCTTTTATCACTTCTTCCACTATGGTATGTCAGATGTTGGGCGGAAAATAAAGTTTCACTGTTCATTGCTGCGACGTCCATCATATTGATCCATAATGCAAATGGCCATCTTCTTGTTTGTCTCTTGCAAGTTTAATAACTAATTTTCTGGTCCATTTGATCTACTCCACCCTTCGTTGAGTTTTAGAACTTTATTATATCTGGTTTCTGTTTTGCACGAGTTTCGTCAATGTTTCTGTCGTGAGGCATTGTGCTAATGAGAACTACAGACTTTTTCTTTTTGGGAACATAACTCACTATTGTAATGTCACCTCTAAATGCAAGCAAAGGGGAATGAATCGCTCTTGAGGCAGAAGGTTTCACCTCATTAGGAATTTCTGGTTTATTTTGTTTGATTGTTCCCACCACTGTAATTTGCTTCTGAAGCATCTTTTCTGCCAGCTGCACACTAGTAAAGAAGTTCTCGATATTTTTTGATGATCCTTCAATGCTTTTAGCAAGATCTTTCACCACATTCAATCCAAGAGTCTTCTGAATAGGTTCATGGGGCTTCCTTCCCGTGTAAACAATTTCGTGTAAAGCATATGCAGATGTAGCATCACATAATCAAAATATTTTTATGCCATACTTGGCTGGTTTAGAGGTCATATACTGGGTGAAGCTGCATCTTCCACGGAATGGGACTAGCTGTTCGTCAACTGTGAGCGAATCATTGCGAACCATTCTATTTCTACACTTGTTAAGAAATAGTTCCCATACATAACGAACAGCTGCAAGTTTGCCATCTGCAGATCGAGCTTCACGGGTACGCCTGTCATCAAATCTAATCATTTTCCTTATATTCTTGAATCTATTTACTGACATGGTGGCCTTATATGTAGGATTTGCCTTTTCATCCAAGAATAATTCTCTAATAGGGACATCCCAACTCTTCTCAACACCAGAAAGCAGTAAAAGACCAAGAAAACCCTCCATTTCAGCAAGCGAAAGGCTTTCCACGTTTTACCACGTAAAGCAGCCACTCTTCTGCCTTCAATATTTGTTCAGTTGTTGATTTCCTCTAGTATTTCCTTGGAGATGAAATAGTTCCAGGCATCCTTAGGTTTACAGGTTTTCAAACCACGGGCTGGACCAGGTGCCTTCTTTACTATATTATGGACAGGCGTACGAAAAGTTGCAGGAGGATCTAATTTCCTAATCGTTCCATACCGACTAATTTATGTTTGGTCTTCTATACCTTTTTGTGGTGGTTCTTCATTTTCAGACTCTGATGAAGTAATATTATCGGAAGGACTGTCATCTGCCTCGATATTCACATCTGCAGGTTCATTGGCTGATTCTTCACTGCTTGCATCTTCAAAAATATTTCCTTCCTCGCAAGAATCATCTTCTTCAAACCACTGAGCCCTAACACTTTCAAAATTAGCTGCATTTGCACGTACTGACTCTCTTGCCTTGCGTGTCGAAGCCATAGAAAAAGGCGTGTTTCTCGAACAGCAGCTTGTGCAGCACTAAACGAGTCATACTCGCAACAATATGGGACTTGCAGCAACAAACAAACTACAGTAACAATGAGGCTGAGAAGAGCAGCACAGGATAACAATACTATGCAATAATAAAACAAAAAGATCAAAAATACACCGGCATTGCTAATATTTGAAAGTAGTGTGTACTATTTTTTAGTTATACTATTACTACTACAGCTACTGCTGCTGTTGGCACTCCTGTTGCTGGAAATACCACTACAGTTATTGTTGAATTAATAACTGCTCCCAAACAAATGTTGAAGACAATATAGGCTAAAGAACATTTATACATGTGTGAGGGCTTCTGAAGCCTTGCTTATGCATTTACGGTGTATGGGTAAACATATTGAATTATACAAAAAACTTAAAAAGGTATCTCGCTCAGACTTGATAGGAGGAATGTCACAGTGCTAGCGAAAGAGTACTGGAAAGCAGTTTGAAATCAAACAAAAAAATGCAGAATATTTTTAAAAAATGAAGACATACAAGGGCCTCGAAGGCCCTGTATATGCATCATAGGGTTAAGTAGTTCTACGTTCTAGGGGACTGATGACCTGAGCTGTTAAGTCCCATAGTGCTCAGAGCGATTTGAACGATTTGAACAGCCAACGGACCCACCGACAAGACAACTTGCTTTCCACCAGTACACAAGGAAGTCCAAAGCTAAAACGTAAAAGGCGTAGCCGCCCACAACCAAGTATGCATAAGCTGTCAAAAATACACACACGTGTTGGACAGTGACAACACGGTGAGGAAACGTCACTGTCTGAATTTTACGTCAGCGGCCAGGGTCGGTAACCGGAAAGCTAACGGCCACGGGGCAGAAAATTCCGCTGGTGCACTTGGACTTCAAATAACCAAAATACAGTTAAACTCCACCGGATGGTGGCTAAACTTTCACCAGCTCGAACACACGCTGTTGCTCACAGGAATACCCCCAACAGCCAACCATGAAAACCAACGGCGCAATGTGAACAGACTGGCTTCGGTAGTTAAATTACAACTCAACTCTGATGTCCTGGGTCGGTGAGCCACGAACCTCGTAGCAATCGGAACAGCTCCCACACACTCCGACACTGCGTAGAGACCGCCAGCGGGCCCGACTCACTGCGCCGCGCGGAGATTTCCTGGCTGATCCACACCAACCGAATACTACGGCACGCCGGCTAGCCGGAAACTATAAGCACCAGACCAGAGATAGTACAAGGTGCGAATATCGATACACACCGCTGCTGCCACACAGAGGAAGAACCACGGCATAGGCGCAACAACCGCGGGAAACCAAACGCAGAGTAACAGTCAAGGTTTAAACCAGCGCATAAGACGGGGCCAGCACGGCTCAACTGTATTCACTTGTTCGCTCATCATCGCTACTCGTTTCCAGCTTTTCTACGACGACAGGTGCTGCACCTCTCTGTAACCCACCTCTCCTTAATATTGAGTATGAAGTAAAATAGGATGGAGTATGTGTGTGAAGATCTACGTGCACTACTCTCATGCCATTATCCACGTTAAACAACCTTTCTCCTGCCAGTTTTCATTAAGCAGCTGTGTGCCTAAGCTCTAATGGCTTCGATCGATTTTGAAATTCCAACAGCAAACTATTACCTGGAATTGTGTGTCAGTCATTTTTTTATGAGTATCTGTGAAGTCATAAGCTTCGCCATAAGTGCCCCTGAATTATACACCTCCGTTGAACTATGAAACTGTGCGACAGCATGTCTCATCCGTTCTAAATTTAACTTACGAGGTTAAGTCAATTACTATCCGCAATTTAGTTATACTTTTGTTTATTTTGGTAGTACTGTCGTTTTACGTTGATGACGCATGCTTTGTTTGTTTGTTGTTATATCTTTGCAATTTTCAAGCTGCTAGGTTGGTTTCGTTATCGCTGTCGTGCTGTTAATCATGGCTGCCCCGCTGTCTATTTGCACCAAAGAAGAGCAACGTTCAGTGATCCGTTTTCTGTTGTCGGAAGGCGTATCAGGTGCCGAAATTCATGGAAGACTTTCGGTGCAGTAGGGGAACAGTGTTTCGTCACAACGGAGTGTCTACGAATGGATTGAAAAATTACGAAATGGTCGCGCAAGTACTACGAACGATGAAGGAGCCGGACGACCACAAATGAAGAAACCACTGATCGTTCACGTGAAATGATTCTCTTATTTTTAGACAGAAGATTAAGTATCGACGAAGTGGCACATCATCTGCAAATTAATCATCGTTCTGCCTACGAAATCATCCACAACAGACTTGGTTTTCATAAATTTTGTGCAAGATGGGTCCCAAATCAACTCACACAGTTGCATAAACAAACTCGCTTGGACGTATGCAAAAAAATTTAGATCGCTATGGTAACGAAGGGGACAACTTCTTAGACAGGATCATTACTGATGACGAAACATAGATCCATCACTACGAGCCGGAGAGTAAACGCCAGAGTATGGAATGGAAACATCCAAATTCGCTGTGCAAGAAAAAATTCAACCGTTCGCAGGAAAACTGATGTTTACGGCTTTTTTTGGACGCACAACGTTCAATACTGGAACATTATGGGGAAAATGACACAACAATAAACAGTGTACGTTACAGTCAGATGCTTACTGCCAGGCTAAAGCCTGGCAAACGCCGAGGATTGCTGTCAAAAGGTGTTGTGTTGTTGCATGATAATGCCCGCCCGCATACTGCTGCCCACACTGCTGAAACGCTCCAGAAATCCAAATTCGAAGTACTGGATCATTCTCCATATAGTCCCGATCTTGCCCCTTCTATCAATCACTTGTTTGGTGCAGTCAGACAGGTATTAAGAGGCCATCGATTTGCCTCGGACGAAGCAGTGAAAGAAGCGGTGCATTCCTGGCTCGCAGTTCAACCGAGAACTTCTTTTATGAGGGCATCAGGGAGCTTGTACAACGACGGACGAAGTGCGTTGAAACGGAAGGAGACTATGTCGAGAAATGATGTTCTTGTAAATTTCCTATTTGATTACAATAAAATTTTATAACTACCTTGCGGATAATAATTGACCTACCATCGTATATACCACAAACCAGAAAGTAACACTGGAAGACTATTACTTCACTGTATCGTACGAAGAGAACACAGCTAGTGCCATAACGCGATTTCCAGAAACTTCGCTCAGTGGATGAGGGGTCAAAATAAGCGAGCACATGTCTCGGCTTATCCATAGGTATACGACCGTTTCTGAGAAAGCGACGGTCAAAGTTCTCGACGTAACTTAGATGCCTTTTAGCGAGCACATAGTTCAATCGAAGCGATATTACAGTGGCTAGCGTGGCGGCCTCATACATTTGCGCCCTGTATTCGAAAGCTGATTATTATTTTTATTTTAGTTTTTCGTTTATGTACCCATATCCGTAGGAGATTACTACACGAATGTTTTGCAATGTATATTGACATAATGTTGTCCTTATTCGTCTACTAATTGTATGTCTCACGCATAAATAAAAAGACAGTAAATGATTGAGAAAACTACTTGAAATTATTTTCCATGAAATTCTTGTAGTGTATCTTTACTCATAATCAACTGCATGCGCCTGTTTTCGGTAAAGTGGTCCGTAATGCGTGTTTGCCTCGAAATTATTGTCAACTCGTGAAATCTTCAGCAATGTTAACGATGTTTCATTCCCGAGTGAGATCCGTATGAAGAAATGTCACTGTGTCAAACCCTCCTTCGTGCCACGGTCGTGGTGTACGGAACTGGCCGGCCGCGGTGGTCTAGCGGTTCAGGCGCTCAGTCCGGAACCGCGCGACTACTACGGTCGCAGGTTCGAATCCTGCCAAGGGCATGGATGTGTGTGATGTCCTTAGGTTAGTTAGGGTTCAGTAGTTCTAAGTTCTAGGGGACTAATGACCACAGATGTTAAGTCCCATAGTGCTCAGAGCCATTTTTGTACGGAACTTGTACGTTTCGAATACTTCTACAATCGGTGTAATCCAGAGGAATGTAGCAAATATTCCTGAACAATTAAAGTAAAAATAAATTGTAAGAAGTCATCTAACAATTGGTATAAGAATGAAATATAAGGGTATGAGAATTTAAATGGATTTTAACCCTTGAAGATACCATACACATACAGAGGATGTATCAAAAAGAATCATCCGATTTCTAAAATCATATCTATTATGTTTGTGAACTACGTGAGCCGCGGCGCGGCTCTCGGGTGCAAGACGCTATCGATTACTCCTCTGGTTGAGGTTGGCACTATGTGCGATCGCGAGCGCCTCCTGTCGGAGCGGATCTTAGCGAGGGGGTGAGTGCGAGTAACGAGAGTCTGGGTCGGACAGCAGGACAGAACGGACATTGCGGCCGCACTCTGAGGCGACAAGAGAGGAGTTGTTGTGCACGGCCGAGAAGGGAGCGTTGAGCAAGGCGGCAATCAGCGTCGCTTTCCGGGGGACAGAGTTGCGGCAGTCCAGCGAGCAGACACCAGCTCCGGGAGCAGTGCTCCGGTTTGTGGACGTGACGTGGGTCGTATTTTGGCGCAGTATAGTTTGCTTGGTACGTATCTGCTGCTCCCTTTATGCCCACGTGTTGTTCTGTCCGTTGTTGTTGTTGTTGTTGTTGTTGTTGTTGTTGTTGTGGTCTTCAGTCCTGAGACTGGTTTGATGCAGCTCTCCATGCTACTCTATCCTGTGCAAGCTTCTTCATCTCCCAGTACCTATTGCAACCTACATCCTTCTGAATCTGCTTAGTGTATTCATCTCTTGGTCTCCCTCTACGATTTTTACCCTCCACGCTGCCCTCCAATGCTAAATTTGTGATCCCTTGATGCCTCAAAACATGTCCTACCAACCGATCCCTTCTTCTAGTCAAGTTGTGCCTCAAACTTCTCTTCTCCCCAATCCTATTCAAGACCTCCTCATTAGTTACGTGATCTACCCACCTTATCTTCAGCATTCTTCTGTAGCACCACATTTCGAAAGCTTCTATTCTCTTCTTGTCCAAACTAGTTATCGTCCATGTTTCACTTCCATACATGGCTACACTCCATACAAATTCTTTCAGAAACGACTTCCTGACACTTAAATCTATACTCGACGTTAACAAATTTCTCTTCTTCAGAAACGATTTCCTTGCCATTGCCAGTCTACATTATATATCCTCTCTACTTCGACCATCATCAGTTATTTTACTCCCCAAATAGCAAAACTCCTTTACTACTTTAAGTGTCTCATTTCCTAATCTAATTCCCTCAGCATCACACGATTTAATTTGACTACATTCCATTATCCTCGTTTTGCTTTTGTTGATGTTCATCTTATATCCTCCTTTCAAGACACTGTCCATTCCGTTCAACTGCTCTTCCAAGTCCTTTGCTGTCTCTGACAGAATTACAATGTCATCGGCGAACTTCAACGTTTTTATTTCTTCTCTATTGATTTAAATACCTACTCCGAATTCTTCAGTCCCAACCACTGCTTCCCTTTCATACCCCTCGACTCTAACTGCCATCTGGTTTCTGTACAATTTGTAAATAGCCTTTCGCTCCCTGTATTTTACCCCTGCCACCTTCAGAATTTGAAAGAGAGTATTCCAGTTAACATTGTCAAAAGCTTTCTGTAAGTCTACAAATGCTAGAAACGTAGGTTTGCCTTAATCTAGAGTCTAAGATTAGTCGTAAGGTTAGTATTGCCTCACGTGTTCCAACCTTTCTACGGAATCCAAACTGATCTTCCCCGAGGTCCGCTTCTACCAGTTCTTCCATTCGTCTGTAAAGAATTCGCGTTAGTATTTTGCAGCTGTGACTTATTAAACTGATAGTTCGGTCATTTTCACATCTGTCAACACCTGCTTTCTTTGGGATTGGAATTATTATATTCTTCTTGAAGTCTGAGGGCATTTCGCCTGTCTCATACATCTTGCTCACCAGATGGTAGTTTTGTCATGACTGGCTCTCCCAAGGCCATCAGTAGATCTAATGGAATGTTGTCTACTCCCGGGGCCTTGTTTCGACTCAGGTCTTTCAGTGCTCTGTCAAACTCTTCACGCAGTATCTTATCTCCCATTTAGTCTTCATCTACATCCTCTTCCATTTCCATAATATTGTCCTCAAGCACATCGTCCTTGTATAAACCCTCTATATGCTCCTTCCACCTTTCTGCATTCCCTTCTTTGCTTAGAACTGGGTTGCCATCTGAGTTCTTGATATTCATACAAGTGGTTCTCTTCTCTCCAAAGGTCTCTTTAATTTTCCTGTAGGCAGTATCTATCTTACCCCTAGTGAGACAAGCCTCTACATCCTTACATTTGTCCTCTAGCCACCCCTGTTTAGCCATTTTGCACTTCCTGTCGATCTCATTTTTGAGACGTTTGTATTCCTTTTTGCCTGCTTCATTTACTGCATTTTTATATTTTCTCCTTTCATCAATTAAATTCAATATTTCTTCTGTTACCCAAGGATTTCTATTAGCCCTCGTCTTTTTACCTACTTGTTCGTCTGCTGCCTTCACTACTATATCCCTCAGAGCTACCCATTCTTCTTCTACTGTATTTCTTTCGCCCATTCCTGTCAATTGTTCCCTTATGCTCTCCCTGAAACTCTCTACAACCTCTGGTTCTTTCAGATTATCCAGGTCCCATCTCCTTAAATTCCCACCTTTTTGCAGTTTCTTCAGTTTCAATCCGCAGTTCATAACCAATAGATTGTGGTCAGAATCCACATCTGCCCCTGGAAATGTCTTACAATTTAAAACCTGGTTCCTGAATCTCTGTCTTACCATATATAATATATAATGTCGTGTGGCTAGGGCCTCCCGTCGGGTAGAGATACCTCTTAGTATCTCCAGGATTGTTCCAGGTATACAACCTTCTTTTATGATTCTTGAGCCAAGTGTTAGCTATGATTAAGTCATGCTCTGTGCAAAATTCTAAAAGGCGGCTTCCTCTTTCATTTCTTCCCCCCAATCCATATTCACCTACCACGTTTCCTTCTCTCCCTTTTCCTACTGACTAATTCTAGTCACCCATGACTATTAAATTTTCGTCTCCCTTCACTACCAGAATAATTTCTTTTATCTCGTCATACATTTCATCTATTTCATCATTATCTGCAGAGCTAGTTGGCATATAAACTTGTACTACTGTAGTAGGCATGGGCTTTGTGTCTATCTTGACAACAATAATGCGTTCACTATGCTGTCTGTAGTAGCTAACGCGCACTCCTATTTTCTTATTCATTATTAAACCTACTCCTGCATTACCCCTATTTCATTTTGTATTTATAACCTTGTAATCACCTGACCAAAAGTCTTGTTCCTCCTGCCACCGAACTTCACTAATTCCCACTATATCTAACTTTAACCTATCCATTTCCCTTTTTAAATTTTCTAACCTACCTGCCCGATTAAGGGATCTGACATTCCACGCTCCGATCCGTAGAACACCAGTTTTCTTTCTTCTGATAACTACGTCCTCTTGAGTAGTCCCCGCCCGGAGATCCGAATGGGGGACTATTTTACCTCCGGAGTATTTTACCCAAGAGGACGCCATTATCATTTAATCATACAGTAAAGCTGCATTTAGTAAAGCTGTCCGTATGTGCATTGAAAAGGTTACGCCCCGGCTGGAACAGTGGCTTGTGCTTTACGTCCATGCACCTTGACTCATTTGTTTTGCTGCAGGCAGCTGTAATTTGAGATTTTTTTTGTCGCGATTGTCTTAGCCCGGTGGTGCCTAGTATCCGAGAACAAAACAGCTAACGTGTCACCTGTTTTGGGTTTTGGTGTCCTGTTTGGGCAACCTAGTTATATCACACAAATGTGTTGCTGCCGAGTGAGGTTAGCCCTAATCTTGTGAAACTGAGCTTTCAGTGACTGGCTCGTCCGCAAATTAATGAATTTAACCTTTGTGGTGTGTGTTTTTTTTTTTTTTTGCTTTCAATGGTGAATTTCTTGTCATTCATTTGTGTATGTTTCGCCGTTAATGATAACTGTAAGATAGCAAGGTCTTGAAGGGCTTGCGTATCGTGACTGTATTTTGGCTATTGTTTAATTTGATTTCTTGTTTATCGGTCTGGTGAAAACTTATGCCAAGTTTACTAATTTCCGCCTGTGGTCCGGAAGTTGGTTTGAAGGTAAATCCGTGGGTAAATCTTTACTGGACCTAACTTAACTGATCTTGCGTTGAACTAATGCCATTATTAAATCGTTTCTTGTGTGCTATAAATTGTATTACCATAGACAAGGAGACAGGGCTCATTCTGTGGACGAGGGGTAGGCATGTCAGACACTCGGTGACGGCCCGGCGATTTGCATTTACACAAACCATGTTCTCGCGGTTGTTCATGCTACCATCTAATTCTCTGCGCTGTAGGAGGATTCACAGTATACCTAGTACGAAAGACACGCTGGACAGTTATTACTGACCCTCAGTGCACAAAATGTGACGCAAAACCCGAAACCACTTTTACTCGAACTGAAATGGGCGCACACTGCTGCTACCTAGCGGGAACTACGTAAAACTCGAGAGTTTGCTCTTTCCAACAGTACGTAGTGTACTGGTAGATAGGACAGCTTGGCTGTGGAAGTGGAAGGGTAGCCCACAACACTGACAACAGTATTCACAATTACAAGCACCCAAGCTTTAATGATCTTCCAGCAATAAAGGCTCTTAACAAATCTCAATTAAGCAAGGACATAAACTTGGTTACAAACATATGTTAACCTTCAACCAATGAATAACCCCAATAAAGAATTCTCATTTAAATAAAACAGATAGGAAAATGCCTTACCAAAATGCTTGAATTGTGTGGCGTTTTGTCACTCGCTATCATTTCCCGCGTTAGTACGGGCGGCGTGAGATTTGTTTGCTCGCGGTTGTATGGCCGCTAGTCAGCTCTGCCTGCTCCCGCTTCAGGGTGTGCCGTGTTTCGTAAGGCGTACGCCGACTTTCAGTCACTGTTACTCCTGTGTTGCTGTCGGTCGCTTACCGAAACGTTAGTTTGTTTTAGCACGGTGGCCACTGGGCCGCGACGATGTCGGTTGATGACCAGCGTTGCGGCGGTCGTCCGCTCTGAGTGGCTTCGGTCGCTTGGACTAGGCAGTTACCTTCTGATTAAACAGATCAAATTTGTTTATTTGCAGTAAATTCGTAAGTAGTTTGTGAGAAAAGTTGTAACTGAGCTTTTTATGATTTTACACAATTCAAGTATTTTGGTAAGGCATTTTCCTATCTGTTTTATTTAAATGAGAATTCTTTATTGGGGTTATTCATCTGTTGAAGCTTAACATAAAATTTGTAACTTAGCTTTCACGATTTTATTTCATTTAAGCATTCTTGTAAAGCAGTCCTTTATCTACGTTTTATTGACTGATAATTCTTTATTGGTGTTATTCATTGGTTGAAGGTTAACATATGTTTGTAACCAAGTTTATGTCCTTGCTTAATTGAGATTTGTTAAGAGCCTTTATTGCTGGAAGATCATTAAAGCTTGGGTGCTTGTAATTGTGAATACTGTTGTCAGTGTTGTGGGCTACCCTTCCACTTCCACAGCCAAGCTGTCCTATCTACCAGTACACTACGTACTGTTGGAAAGAGCAAACTCTCGAGTTTTACGTAGTTCCCGCTAGGTAGCAGCAGTGTGCGCCCATTTCAGTTCGAGTAAAAGTGGTTTCGGGTTTTGCGTCACATTTTGTGCACTGAGGGTCAGTAATAACTGTCCAGCGTGTCTTTCGTACTAGGTATACTGTGAATCCTCCTACAGCGCAGAGAATTAGATGATAGCATGAACAACCGCGAGAACATGGTTTGTGTAAATGCAAATCGCCGGACCGTCACCGAGTGTCTGACACAGACGTCGAATGCACCCCGCAGAGTTTCACAAAGAGTCCGCAGAAATCCGTTCACCGTGCAGCTCAACAGCTGAACATTCCCTCTCCTCCCCCCCCCCCCCACCCCATTTCCGTCTGGCGTGTGATGCGTCGACGTTTACACACGAAACCACACAAAATTCAGCTACTGCAAGCTCTTCGTGAAGCTGACAGACGACAACGTGTGGAGTTCTGTACTTTCGTTCTTGGAAAGATGGAGCATGACAGTTTTCTTCCACGTTTAGTGTTCCCATTTGAATGGAAAAGCGAACTGTCACAATGTGAGAATATGGGGTATAGAACAACCACATGAAGTTGTACAACATGAGGGGGACTTTCCTAAATTTGCCGCGCGGGATTAGCCGAGCGGTCTTGGGCGCTGCAGTCATGTACTTTGCGGCTGATCCCGGCGGAGGTTAAAGTCCTCCCTCGGGCATGGGTGTGTGTGTGTTTGTCCTTAGGATAATTTAGGTTAAGTAGTGTGTAAGCGTAGGGACTGATGATCTTAGCAGTTAAGTCCCATAAGATTTCACACACACTTGAACATTTCTCCAAAAGTTAATGTGTTTTGTGCAGTTTCACGAGAAATGTGTACGGTCGATTTTTCTTTGTCGAGAGTACTGTTACAGGAATCACATAGCTTGATACGCTTGAGTTTTCTTTTCCCTGAGCTGGAGACTATTCGAACGGCTTCATTTATCAACAGGACGGGGGAACCGCCACACTGGCATCTAGAAGTTGAGAAATTTTTAAATCAAAGGATTGCTGAAAGATGTATCGGTCGCACTGGACCAAATGATAGTGTGTTTGGCCTCCGGGATCACCGGAGCTAACTGTTTGTGATTATTTCTTGTTGGAATTTATAAATGACTCTGTTTATATGCCTCCGTTACCAACAACAATGAATGAACTGAGACATCGCATAACAGCAGCTGTGGAAGCTACAACTCAAGACATGTGGGAACAATTTGAATACCGCATTGACATATGCTGTGCAATTCTAATGGGTGCATGTTCAACACCTATGAACTTTTTGAGTTTCCCATCCATCAAAAACAAAATTCATTGTATATGTTTATTAGTTTCAGAAATATAGAGGTGCCAAACCGGATGATTCTTTTTGATACACCCTGTATTTTATAATAAACATACGAGACTAATTTCGAAACCCAGTAGTAATTTTACAATTAAAATAATGCTCTTATATTCCCTAACATGTTAAGAAACATTGATTTAGTAAATTTCTGCGGAAATGCGTAGACGAATGGAAAAAATAAAATAAAAACAATCGTGTGACGTTATCATCCGCTAAAAGGCCCATAATTATGTCGAAAATTTTGAACGTTCTTTTCTCAGAGATGTTCGATTATCTACATATAACCCGAGACACATGTTCACGTATTTTAACTCTTCTACTATGAGTGAAGATTCTGATACATCAGGTTATGACACATGCGTGCTCTCCTCGTTTGTGAACTTATGTCAGCCATCGACCTGTCCACTTTTGCGATTTTTGGGCGCGATACGATGTGGACCTGTGCCTTATTATGACACCGTGACACAAAACACTCATGGAATGTAGCCAGCCATACGCCTGCCAGTTCTGTCTCTGCCGCACCTTTCACGGCCAGCGGGTAATCTAGCTCCAGGCGTTCCTCCACGGGAGATAGCGTAAGCGCCGGTCAACGGTAGTACACCGCGTGTTGGGCAACATACGGCTGGCAAACAAAAGCACGCCTGTTCGCCCGCTGACCTCTGGGAGGCAGCACCAGAGGTGCCAACCATGCCCAAAAGCAGCGCACCACAAAGGCGGCGTCGGCGATGCAATCACGACACTACGTCGCGTGCGCAGCCGGCATGCTCGCCAAGTATCACGCGGATATCTTTTCCCCTTCTGCCTTTTAAAGCCATTACTCAAGCGTAAGGAGGCTCATTTCCGATGAGATGCAGCAGCATCGGCACCAATCCGCCAGCCGTCACCCTCGGAGCCTTGACTACTTCTAACGCTGGCCTTTCCCGGGTTCGGTGGCTCTGGAACTGGTATTCTTCCATGTGTACCTGTACCTAGTAGTCACCGTCACGAACTACATCACGACGGACAACTGTCACAACCCGCGTCACGACGAACGTCATGAAGAGTCTGGAAACTGAACTTATGTAATAGCGCGCCAACCAGCAGAGAGCGCCCTGCGGCTACTGAGCGCCTCTAGCGGCAGGTTTAGACAACAAACTGCCATTTGCCTCGTGTCGCTCGGACAATTAGCAAGCGAAACACAACCGCTGAAGTAAGCACGTTACAGCCTGCTCGTCGGATTAGTGCAATGAAGGAGCTTGAAGAAACATCGTGTATGCATGAAATTCTGCTACAAACTTGCCAAAACTTTCACAGATACATTTAAAATGCTTAGCTAAGGATATGGGGAGGCCTGTATGAGTCGCACACTGTGCTACGAGTAGTTTAAACGTTTCGAACGGGGCAGAATGTCGGTCTGTGACGTTTCCAAGTCCGGACGTCCTTCCACATCAACATGTGGATAGCGTTAGAGCTGTGATTCGTGGAAATGGCCCTTTAACTGTTGGGGAAGTTGCTGGGAAGGTGGGCGTCAGCATAGGATCATGCCATCAAATTTTGGGTGAAAAGCTTGAGATGCGTCGTGTCAGTGCAAAATTCGTACCGCGTTTCTTAACTGAAGATCGGAAACAGACCCGTGTTGGAATGTGCGAGGAACCGCTTCCCACTGTTAATGACAATTAAAACATTTTTAACAACATCATTACATGCGATGAGACGTGGGTGTATGGCTATGATACTGAAACGAAGATGCGGTGGGTGGGCAAAAGGTCACCACGTCCAAAAGAAACATGCACGATTCGATCAAAGACCAACGTGATGCCGGCCGGTGTGGCCGAGCGGCTCTACGCGCTTCAGTCTGGAACCGCGCGACCGCAACGGTCGCAGGTTCGAATCCTGCCTCGGGCATGGATGTGTGTGATGTCCTTAGGTTACTTAGGTTTAAATGGTTCTAAGTTCTAGGGGACTGATGACCTCAGATGTTAAGTCCCATAGTGCTCAGAGCCATTTTGAACCAACGTGATGTTGTTTGTGCTTTCTCGCGACAAAGGCATTATCCATCATGAATTTGTGCCACGTTGTCAGATGGTAAACAAGGAAGTCTATCAGGGAATCCTATTGTGTATGAGGGATGCCGTGCGCAGGAGGAGACCTCAATTGTAGGAAAACCAGAGTTGGATCTCACATTATGGCAACGGGCCAGCTCACTCGTCTCTCCTTGCCTGCAGCTTTGTAGCAAAACATCACATTGCCGTTGTGCCCCAAACCTAGCCTCAGCAGACTTTTTCCTGTTTCCCAAACTGAAAAACACGTTGAAAGGACGTCGTTTCCGAACCGTAGAGGGGATACAGGACAATGCGACAGGAAACCTGCCCGCCATCCCACAAAGTGTGTTCCAGGAGGCGTTCCAAAACTGGAAGAAACGATGGTAACGGTGTGTTGGCAGTAGAGGGGACTATTCTGAATAGGGCAGTGCTTAAAATGTTGTATAGTAAGGAATAAAGCTGATACAGCAAAAACCTTCGTTTCTTTTTGAACACACCTCGTATCAAGCAAATATGCATTATGCTAAAACTTGTTATGAGCTGTGTTAATAAAGAGTTACTTTTGCAGAATTTGGAAATTCATCATATATTGCATGCAGCCCATCCACTCAGACCACATGTGTCTACTAAGAAATGAAAATATTCGCCCAGTTTCGGTCTGTGTGATTCCAAGATCTTTCGTTAACAATTAATATTTCCATTCACACATACTGATAATAATAATAGTGCACATTCTTCGGAGACATATTCTGTATTGAATTTTAAACTTGATTATGAATCATATAGCAATGCTATATTGCTTGGAATGAAAGTGAACGGCTTTCGCAGCCAAAATCACTTCGAATTCTGATAGTGAAAAAAAAAAATCTTTGTTGCCATTATTATCTCAGCAAGGGGAGGATAGAGTTCCTGATCCTCAGACTTAACGCCAATAGGACTGCAAAGTTTCTGTTTTCGAAGAACCGTACGATTTTACAAAGATGTAAGTTTTACTTGCATGCACATACAACTTTGCAGTGCTTTTAGAATCACGTTCAGGATCTAAGTTTTCATTTAACTTTCGCAAAGGGTCAACGAAATCTCTACCGGACGCATGGCAAACATCCGAGAACATTCAAACTCGTCCCATATTTTTGCGAGATTGTCTGAAGTTAAAACATTCATTACTGTTGCTGTGCGGCATCGCAGTTGTCCAGAAGTTGTTAGAAGAGGAGACACATACACGGAGTCTTGCACAAACCGCCAGAAACGTACATATATATAAAAAAGAACACATACTATCAGATTAGGCAACCACGGAGATCTTTGGTACAAAGCGACATTCGTCCTCCACTTCGGCCAATCAGTTGTTGAGGCAGCTCATAGTTAACAACTGTCTCAGATACAGGTTGGAGGTGCTCCGTCCTGTCGACAAATAAAATTTTCGACTTATTCGAGCACTTGTGAAAAAGGCAGATGTCGAAAGCATCTAGGTATGTGATTCCTGTAGGCATATTTTGCGCAATAAATAAGGGATCGTAAATCTATTGTCAGGAGAGAACACAAAGCACATGAAGCTCTAGAGCGTCTCTTTCATGCTCCGCTATGGTACGTGTTTACTGCGCTCGCCGTGTTCTTACATCGTGGCAGTCCATTATTCTACTTAAATGGATGTCAGTCTCATCACTGGACTCTGAACGTGAATGAAAGTGTTAAGTTTCATATCCATGTCCGTGATGTATTTACAAGCTCTACACGTTATTGTTCGTCACCATCATGAACGGCTTACAGCAAGTGAATACTAACTCAGATCCAAGACACACCACACACACGAATGGGGAATGGGTAACACTCAGCTGGCATGACGAGAGGACTTACATGGACAATGTGCCAGACTCTGTTAAACGTGCTCTACACCCTGAAAGTATATTCGAGGGCCATCTTAGTATTTCCCTATATATACTGGCGAGGAATAAACTGCGACACCCTGAAGGACAATGTCATTTCATTGCCAAGTGACGTGCTAGATAGTCCATCACTGTAGGCCTATATGATGGCGCATATGATAAAAAATTCAGATCAAATGAAACAGACATGTCATAGTCTACATCTACGTCTACTTGGATACTCTGCAAATCACATTTAAGTGCCTGGCAAGGTGTTCATGGAACCTGAGCCGCGGTAAAATTTGCTGTTTTGAAGAGCGCGCCACAGCGCGTAGTGTGAAGCAGTCGCCCTCCGTTTCTGGCGGTGGCGCCGCTGTGGCAATCGCAACTTTGGTGTCTCCCTCTGGTGGGAAAGGGGAAAGGTTGCCTGTTCACGTGCATGTAAGGGGCGCTATGAGCTCGGGAGTGGGTCAGTTGGTCAGCCGGCTCAGTGTGGGGCAGTCAGTGTCTGTATGTCGTCTGGAGTGCTAGTATGTGTTGGGCCGCCAGTCTGCTCGAGTTTGTTCAGGCAATGGTCATTGACGATTGGATCGATCGGTTGCTCGGTCGCGCACTGGGACGCAAGATGACTTGTCCGCCTTGAGCGTCGGCGCATGTGAGGTCGCCACGTCAGTCCAGTGGGCCGCGCCGTATAGCGAGGGGTAGTGGCTGCGCGGTCGACACGAGAGCAACAGGAGTCAACCTACGACATCCGACTGGCCGGTGCGAGCTGCGATGTCGTGAAACGGGATACCGGCGCTCCTTCCTGCGTTCGTTGAAGCGTTGAGGGTGCTCCTCCAGTTCTTCGCCAGAAATCGCAGTTTATTGGAAGTTAAGTGATTGGAGATATGTTGTTTCATTTACTTGTTAAATTCTACTTGTTTTCTTGGTGAGTCACCAGCCGCTTTGTTTTGGGGTCGTCCCACCATTCTTCTATGTTTGCCCACCCGCGGGAAGCTGGTTATTTATGAATTTGGTGGTCCCTTTTTCCCTTGTGGAGTAGGGGCGGTTTAGAGCAACCAGCGGTTCTAGTTGTTCAGTAATCTCCCTGTCAATTTGCCATACGTTGATAGCTGCCTCTGTCATGTTTGTCGGATTCGATGTTTACGAATTTATTCCTTGAAGTGTAACGGCCGAATTCCTGAAATATGTTTTTATCTTGCCTATCATCTTGAAGGCGGTGTATGTGTAATGTACAGTATGTTTGTACATTTTATGTAAGACTGCGTTTCATACGTTTTTATTTAAATGGTCATTTTAGTATATAAAGTTGTCACCCTTCTACCGTAAGAGTTTTTTTTTAAATAAAGTTGCGCCTTCGGTGGCAAGTTAATTTTTTTAATGAACCATGGACCTTGCCGTTGGTGGGGAGGCTTGCATGCCTCAGCGATACAGATAGCCGTACCGTAGGTGCAACCACAACGGAGGGGTATCTGTTGAGAGGCCAGACAAACGTGTGGTTCCTGAAGAGGGGCAGCAGCCTTTTCAGTAGTTGCAGGGGCAACAGTCTGGATGATTGACTGATCTGGCCTTGTAACAATAACCAAAACGGCCTTGCTGTGCTGGTACTGCGAACGGCTGAAAGCAAGGGCAAACTACAACCGTAATTTTTCCCGAGGGCATGCAGCTTTACTGTATGATTAAATGATGATGGCGTCCTCTTGGGTAAAATATTCCGGAGGTAAAGTAGTCCACCATTCGGATCTCCGGGCGGGGACTACTCAGGGGGATGTCGTTATCAGGAGAAAGAAAACTGGCGTTCTACGGATCGGAGCGTGGAATGTCAGATCCCTTAATCGGGCAGGTAGGTTAGAAAATTTAAAAAGGGAAATGGATAGGTTGAAGTTAGATATACTGGGAATTAATGAAGTTCGGTGGCAGGAGGAACAAGACTTCTGGTCAGGTGACTACAGGGTTATAACCACAAAATGAAATAGGGGTAATGCAGGAGTAGGTTTAATAATGAATAGGAAAATAGGAATGCGGGTAAGCTACTACAAACAGCATAGTGAACGCATTATTGTGGCCAAGATAGATACGAAGCCCACACCTACTACAGTAGTACAAGTTTATATGCCAACTAGCTCTGCAGATGACGAAGAAATTGAAGAAATGTATGATGAAATAAAAGAAATTATTCAGATAGTGAAGGGAGACGAAAATTTAATAGTCATGTGTGACTGGAATTCGAGTGTAGGAAAAGGGAGAGATGGAAACATAGTCGGTGAATATGGATTGGGGCTAAGAAATGAAAGAGGAAGCCGCCTGGTAGAATTTTGCACAGAGCACAACATAATCATAGCTAACACTTGGTTTAAGAATAATGAAAGAAGGTTGTATACGTGGAAGAACCCTGGAGATACTAAAAGGTATCAGATAGATTATATAATGGTAAGACAGAGATTTAGGAAACAGGTTTTAAATTGTAAGACATTTCCAGAGGCAAATGTGGACTCTGACCACAATCTATTGGTTATGACCTGTAAATTAAAACTGAAGAAACTGCAAAAAGGTGGGAATTAAAGGAGATGGGACCTGGATAAACTGAAAGAACCAGAGGTTGTACAGAGTTTCAGGGAGAGCATAAGGGAGCAATTGACAGGAATGGGGGAAAGAAATACAGTAGAAGAAGAATGGGTAGCTTTGAGGGATGAAGTAGTGAAGGCAGCAGAGGATCAAGTAGGTAAAAAAACGAGGGCTATTAGAAATCCTTGGGTAACAGAAGAAATATTGAATTTAATTGATGAAAGGAGAAAATATAAAAATCCAGTAAATGAAGCAGGCAAAAAGGAATACAAACGTCTCAAAAATGAGATCGACAGGAAGTGCAAAATGGTTAAGCAGGGATGGCTAGAGGACAAATGTAAGGATGTAGAGGCTTATCTCACTAGGGGTAAGATAGATACTGCCTACAGGAAAATTAAAGAGACCTTTGGAGATAAGAGAATGACTTGTATGAATATCAAGAGCTCAGATGGAAACCCAGTTCTAAGCAAAGAAGGGAAAGCAGAATGGTGGAAGGAGTATATAGAGGGTCTATACAAGGGCGATGTACTTGAGGACAATATTATGGAAATGGAAGAGGATGTAGATGAAGATGAAATGGGAGATACGATACTGCGTGAAGAGTTTGACAGAGCACTGAAAGACCTGAGTCGAAAAAAGGCCCCGGAGTAGACAACATTCCATTAGAACTACTGACGGCTGCAAAATACTAACACGAATTCTTTACAGACGAATGGAAAAACTAGTAGAAGCCAACCTTGGGGAAGATCAGTTTGGATTCCGTAGAAACACTGGAACACGTGAGGCAATACTGACCTTACGACTTATCTTAGAAGAAGGATTAAGGAAAGGCAAACCTACGTTTCTAGCATTTGTAGACTTAGAGAAAGCTTTTGACAATGTTGACTGGAATACTCTCTTCCAAATTATAAAGGTGGCAGGGGTAAAATACAGAGAGCGAAAGGCTATTTACAATTTGTATAGAAACCAGATGGCAGTTATAAGAGTCGAGGGACATGAAAGGGAAGCAGTAGTTGGGAAGGGAGTAAGACAGGGTTGTAGCCTCTCCCCGATGTTGTTCAATCTGTATATTGAGCAAGCAGTAAAGGAAACAATAGAAAAATTCGGAGTAGGTATTAAAATTCATGGAGAAGAAATAAAAACTTTGAGGTTCGCCGATGACATTGTAATTCTGTCAGAGACAGCAAAGGACTTGGAAGAGCAGTTGAATGGAATGGACAGTGTCTTGAAAGGAGAATATAAGATGAACATCAACAAAAGCAAAACGAGGATAATGGAATGTAGTCGAATTAAGTCGGGTGATGCTGAGGGAATTAGATTAGGAAATGAGACACTTAAAGTAGTAAAGGAGTTTTACTATTTGGGGAGCAAAATAAATGATGATGCTCGAAGTAGAGAGGATATACAATGTAGACTGGCAATGGCAAGGAAAACTTTTCTGAAGAAGAGAAATTTGTAAACATCGAGTATAGATTTAAGTGTCAGGAAGTCATTTCTGAAAGTATTTGTATGGATTGTAGCCATGTTTGGAAGTGAAACATAGACGATAAATAGTTTGGACAAGAAGAGAATTGAAGCATTCGAAATGTGGTGCTATAGAAGAATGCTGAAGATTAGATGGGTAGATCACATAACTAATGAGGAAGTATTGAACAGGATTGGGGAGAAGAGAAGTTTGTGGCACAGCTTGACCAGAAGACGGGATCGGTTGGTAGGACATGTTCTGAGGCATCAAGGGATCACCAATTTAGTATTGGAGGGCAGCGTGGAGGGTAAAAATCGTAGAGGGAGACCAAGAGATGAATACACTAAGCAGATACAGAAGGATGTAGGTTGCAGTAGGTACTGGGAGATGAAGAAGCTTGCACAGGATAGAGTAGCATGGAGAGCTGCATAAAACCAGTCTCAGGACTGAAGACCACAACAACAACAGTGTTTTGTACCATTTCCACCCTTCCTACGGGGTGCATAGCTTATGTGCTTGTGTGAGTTGCTAAAATTTTTAGTTTAAAGTAATCTGGTGTGTTGCAGATTTGCACCAGTGTAGTCTTTCAGAGGTTGTTGTGAGCGGTCGTGACTACGACCGTGTCAAAAGGGAGCGGCAAGATTCTCAGCCTGAAAGCTCATACTGTCAAAGTTTGTACTTACTGCGTCTGAATAAAGTGTAACTTGATATTTCGAGGATGCTTTCTGATTATAATTTTTAATCTGTTTCAATGTGATAATGTTCTTGATGAATCGCTAGTAAATAAAGTAAATTCTTAAGAAAAGGTTTTCAATGTAAATTCACTGTTCAGAACCACCTTCACAATTCTATATTATTCCAACCTCGTATGGCGCGCGGAAAGAACGAACACCTGTATCTTTCATTAAGAGCTCTGATTTCCCTCATTTTATCATGGTGATCGTTTCTCCGTATGTAGGTGGGCATCAACAAAATATTTTCGAATTCTGAGGAGAAAGTTGGTGACTGGAATTTCGTGACAAGATTCCTCCGCAAAGAGAAACGCCTTTGTTTTAATTACGCCCATCCCAAATCCTTCATCAACTCAGTGACACTCTCTGCCCTATTTCGAGATGATACAAAACGTGATGCCCTGCTTTGTACTTTTTCGATGTACTCTGTCAATCCTATCTGGTAAGGATCCCACACCGCGCAGCAGTATTCTAAAAGAGAACGGACAAGCCTTAATAGATCTGTTACTCTTTCTAAACGTCTTGCCAATAAAACGGAGTCTTTGGTTAGCTTCCCCACAACATTTTCTATGTATTCCTTCCAATTTAAGTTGTCCGTAACTGTAATTCCTAGGTATTTAGTTGAATTTACGGCCTTTAGATTTGAGTTATGTACCGTGTAACCGAAGTTTAACGGATTCATTTTAGCACTCATGCGGATGACCTCACAGTTTTCGTTATTTAGGGTCGATTGCCAAGTTTCGTACCATACAGACGTCTTTTCTAAATCGCTCTGCAATTTGTTTCGATCTTCTGATGACTTGACTAGTCGATAAACGACAGCGTCATCTGCAAAAAGCCTAAGAGGGCTGCTCAGATTGTCTCCCAAATCGTTTGTATAGATAAGGAACAGAAAAGGGTCTATAATTCTACCTTAGTGAACGCCAGGTTCAAAAAATGGTTCAAATGGCTCTGAGCACCATGGGACTCAACTGCTGAGGTCATTAGTCCCCTAGAACTTAGAACTAGTTAAACCTAACTAACCTAAGGACATCACAAACATCCATGCCCGAGGTAGGATTCGAACCTGCGACCGTAGCGGTCTTGCGGTTCCAGACTGCAGCGCCTTTAACCGCACGGCCACTTCGGCCGGCAGTGAACGCCAGAACTCACTTCTATTTTACTCCATGACTTTCCACCACTTACTACGAACTGTGACCTCTCTTACAGGAAATCATGAGTCCAGTGATATAGCTGAGACGATGTTCTATAAGTACGCAATTTCGCTACAAGCCGCTTGTGTGGTACAGTGTCAAAAGTCTCCTGGAAATCCAGAAATACGAAATGAATTTGAGATCCCTTGTCAATAGCACTCAATACTTCATACCAGTAAAGACCTATTTCTATAATACTTAAAACGTTTCTTTTTATGTGTAAATAGATTTAAGTGCCAAAAAAATAATTAAGTAAACCTATGTAAGAAACGCTGTATTTTTGTATTAACTGCGTGTATTTAAATTGTCTTATAATATAAAACTGTAGTTAATTCTTAAATGTGAGAGCAATTGTATATTTTAACTGGCAAATAATGCATCATACGCAGCGAAAATTTTATGCCATCAACGCCGAAAAGGAGCGCAGCGAACATTTTTTTCTCCGCAAGAGGTTTCCAGAACTGAGGAAAAACGACAGTAAAGTTGCCTTCAGTTGTCTGCTTGTACATAGACATGGCTCGTTCTCTCTCGATATCTCTCTCTTAATGATCACTCTCTCGAATGATTTTGTAACAGGCAGTTGCACCTGAAAGGTGTGCATTTATCTATGTAAAAGTATCGTCAATTGTTATTGTTTACCAATGTCACATTTCAACAACATTAACGTTGCCTGAGAACTTTTTTTTGTTTCAGCTAGCAGAACTGCAAGACTGCCTACATATGGTTCGCTGGCCGCTGCCGAACATAATTGATGTTCGAACTTGTAGCAGCCACTCGTGCGTCCCTGATATCTGTTAAGCCGATGTGTAAACGCAGTTAACCGGGCTGCACTTCAGTGCATAAAGCGTAATATTAATGAACGGCTTACGCCCAACAAACGATGTGTGGGGTCAGTCCACTCCACGGTATCAACGCAGAATAGACAAAATCTTAAATTACTAATTTTCTCTCTATTCGTGGTGATTTTCTGTGCCGTGCGATGATTTAAATTTGGCTGCTTCTTTTAATTAACGCCACTGCAGTTAATTTCCTATTATCAAAATTTATTTTGAGTTACCATAAAGAGCGACGCACAAAAGAAAGAGAAAACTTGCTTTTTTTGAAAATAATAATTCATATAGAGTGCCCAAACAGCCGCATCAACACACAGCGTAACCGCCTCTGCTGCAGAAGAAGCGCGTGTTCTCACATGAAAACTATTTTTAAAGGTGTCGAATGGCGTCCTGCGATGGAATGTTCTGAGCACCCTGCACCTTTCGTTGCATTTAAGCTATGGTAATTGGTGGCCGAGCGGTTCTAGGCGCTTCAGTCTGGAACCGCCCAACCGCTACAGTCGCAGGTTCGAATCCTGCCTTGGGCATGGATGTGTGTGATGACCGTAGGTTAGTTAGGTTTAAGTAGTTCTAAGTTCTAGGGGACTGATGACCTCAGATGTTAGGTCCCATAGTGCTCAGAGCCATTTGAACCACTTTTTATGGCAATTGCATGCTCTGGAGAATGACCAAGTTCGCACTGTATGTCCCGCACGTGTTCAATTGGCAAGCGATCTGGTGATCTTGATGGCCATGGCAGTTGTTTTACATCACAAAGAGCACATTGCGTCGCAGAAACCATATGCGAACGTGCACTGTCCTGTTGAAAAAGCGCATCACGTCCCTGTCGAAGAAAGCATTGCCACAGAAATAAAGACCTTTGCAATGTAGATGGCGCTTGTTACTTTACCCTGCAGAAACACCAAATACGATGACGAGAAATTTTGGTCTTACGTCAAAGCGGTAGGTGGGTCAAAACAAAATGTCCAGACACTCTGTGACCAAAATGGTACTGAAACAGAGGATGACGGACTAAAGGCCGAAATACTAAATGTCTTTTTCCAAAGTTGTTTCACAGAGGAAGATTGCACTGTAGTTCCTTCTCTAGATTGTCGCACAGATGACAAAATGGTAGATATCGAAATAGACGACAGAGGGATAGAGAAACAATTAAAATCGCTCAAAAGAGGAAAGGCCTCTGGACCTGATGGGATACCAGTTCAATTTTGCACAGAGTACGCGAAGGAACTTGCCCCCTTTCTTGCAGCGGTGTACCGTAGGTCTCTAGAAGAGCGTAGCGCTCCAAAGGATTGGAAAAGGGCACAGGTCATCCCCGTTTTCAAGAAGGGACGTCGAGCAGATGTGCAGAACTATAGACCTATATCTCTAACGTCGATCAGTTGTAGAATTTTGGAACACGTATTGTGTTAGAGTATAATGACTTTTCTGGAGACAAGAAATCTACTCTGTAGGAATCAGCATGGGTTTCGAAAAAGACGGTCATGTGAAACCCAGCTCGCGCTATTCGTCCACGAGACTCAGAGGGCCATAGACACGGGTTTCTTGACTTCCGCAAGGCGTTCGATACAGTTCCCCACAGTCGTTTAATGAACAAAGTAAGAACATATGGACTATCAGACCAGTTGTGTGATTGGATTGAAGAGTTCCTAGATAACAGAACGCAGCATGTCATTCTCAATGGAGAGAAGTCTCCCGAAGTAAGAGTGATTTCAGGTGTGCCGCAGGGGAGTGTCATAGGACCGTTGCTATTCACAATATACATAAATGACCTTGTGGATGACATCGGAAGTTCACGGAGGCTTTTTGTAGATGATGCTGTGGTGTATCGAGAGGTTGTAACAATGGAAAGTTGTACTGAAATGCAGGAGGATCTGCTGCGAATTGACGCATGGTGCAGGGAATGGCAATTGAATCTCAATGTAGACAAGTGTAATGTACTGCGAATACACAGAAAGATAGATCCTTTATCATTTAGCTACAATATAGCAGGTCAGCAACTGGAAGCAGTTAATACCATAAATTATCTGGGAGTACGCATTAGGAGTGATTTAAAATGGAATGATCATATAATGTTGATCGTGGGTAAAGCAGATGCCAGACTGAGATTCATTGGAAGAATCCTAAGGAAATGCAATCCGAAAACAAAGGAAGTAGGTTACAGTAAGCTTGTTCGCCCATTGCTTGAATACTGCTCAGCAGTGTGGGATCCGTACCAGATAGGGTTGATAGAAGATATAGAGAAGATCCAACGGAGAGCAGCGCGCTTCGTTACAGAATCATTTAGTAATCGCGAAAGCGTTACGGAGATGATAGATAAACTCCAGTGGAAGCCTCTGCAGGAGAGACGCTCAGTAGCTCGGTACGGGCTTTTGTCAAAGTTTCGAGAACATACCTTCACCGAAGAGTCAAGCAGTATGTTGCTCTCTCCTACGTATATCTCGCGAAGAGAGCTTGAGGATAAAATCGGAGAGATTAGAGCCCACACAGAGGCATACCGACAATCCTTCTTTCCACGAACAATACGAGACTGGAATAGAAGGGAGAACCGATAGAGATACTCAAGGTACCCTCCGCCACACACCGTCAGGTGGCTTGCGGAGTATGGATGTAGATGTAGATGTAGATGTAGATGTAGATGTAGATGTTACTGGTGTACTGGGGTGGTAACCGTGTATCGTCGACGTGTGCACTCTAGAATAGACCGTTCACCAGATCTACGTCGTACACGTGAACGTCCATGACCCGCATACACACAGAACCTATTGTCATCACTGAAGGCAACAGAGCGTCAGTTCGTTTTCCAGTAGAGTCTTTCATAACACCTAAATAGCCGTGCTTGACGGTGTCGTGGTATTAGTGGTAGCCTGGTCAGGGGCGCACCTACTCTGAGTCCAACTGCAAGCAGACGGTTCCCAAGGATCCTTAGTGACACAGGCGGTGCAACGTGTTTGCGAATTTCAGTACGATAATACGAGTCCCTACATCGCTGCCGCCTTCCGAGTGTGCCTTGCAGCTGAGGACACGCTGCCACGGCCGGGCGCAAGACCACACCTCTTCCCTATTGGCAACAGGTTGGCTGAGTCTCTCTGCAGTGAAACGAAGTGAAATGATCGTATGGCATTGAGGACCGGGAGTCCCCACATTTGCAAGTTCGGCCGCCGTGTTGCAAGTCTTCTCAGTTGATGCCAACCAGGCCGGGAATCGAATCTGGGCCCACTGCATGATTGTCAGACGCGCTAACCCTGAGCTGAGAGGGTGGACCCGGACTGCAGTTTGACTGTGGAATTCTGCCCGACGATTGCGCACACTACACGATACCTCTGCCGTTACTTCCCTCCGCGGACTTGCCTATATTGGGGCTAGGTTTGTTGCATATCGTATGTTTTCATTACTGAGTAACCAGTAACACGCGAAAATCGAAATAATGTTTCGTTACGGGCTTAAACGGTTCGTTACTCTCGTCTTTTGTTCCCCGCACGCAATTCGTGTCTGACTCGGGCCGAATTGGTAGTTTTCGTATTGCTCCAACCCGCTATCTTCAGCAGCCTGAGAGTAACAGCAACGTTTTGTTACTCGCCCGTCTCCTTCCCAGTGGTCTTCGTGCTGACTGCGTAGTTTCGTATCGCTCTACTTTCTTGCCCTCAGCGGAGCACGTCGTTAGTGTCACACAGTTCCGAATACGAGGGCAGTTCAATAAGTAATGCAACACTTTTTTTTTCTGAAACAGGGGTTGTTTTTTCAGCATTGAAATACACCAGGTTATTCCCCAATCTTTTAGCTACACAACACTATTTTTCAACGTAATCTCCATTCAATGCTACGGCCTTACGCCACCTTGAAATGAGTGCCTGTATTCCTGCACGGTACCATTCCACTGGCCGATGTCGGAGCCAACGTCGTACTGCATCAATAACTTCTTCATCATCCGCGTAGTGCCTCCTACGGATTGCGTCCTTCATTGGGCCAAACATATGGAAATCCGACGGTGCGAGATCGGGGCTGTAGGGTGCATGAGGAAGAACAGTCCACTGAAGTTTTGTGAGCTCCTCTCTGGTGCGAAGACTTGTGTGAGGTCTTGCGTTGTCATGAAGAAGGAGAAGTTCGTTCAGATTTTTGTGCCTACGAACACGCTGAAGTCGTTTCTTCAATTTCTGAAGAGTAGCACAATACACTTCAGAGTTGATCGTTTGACCATGGGGAAGGACATCGAACAGAATAGCCCCTTCAGCGTCCCAGAAGACTGTAACCATGACTTTACCGGCTGGGGGTATGGCTTTAAACTTTTTCTTGGTAGGGGAGTGGGTGTGGCGCCACTCCATTGATTGCCGTTTTGTTTCAGGTTCGAAGTGATGAACCCATGTTTCATCGCCTGTAACAATCTTTGACAAGAAATTGTCACCCTCAGCCACATGACGAGCAAGCAATTCCGCACAGATGGTTCTCCTTTGCTCTTTATGGTGTTCGGTTAGACAACGAGGGACCCAGCGGGAACAAACCTTTGAATATCCCAACTGGTGAACAATTGTGACAGCACTACCAACAGAGATGTCAAGTTGAGCACCGAGTTGTTTGATGGTGATCCGTTGATCATCTCGAACGAGTGTGTTCGCACGCTCCGCCATTGCAGGAGTCACAGCTGTGCACGGCCGGCCCGCACGCGGGAGATCAGACAGTCTTGCTTTACCTTGCGGCGATGATGACACTGCGGCTCCAGTGCGCTGGCATTTGGAAACTTTGTTGTGGCTTTGCATTAGAGAATTCATCCAAGCAGGCCATCAACAATGAGATGCTGAAGGGATAACGACGAAGGGAAAATTCGATACGACAACATCATCACTGAAATCGCAGAAAATTGAAAATCGCCTGTCCATTCTGCAATTTCAATCGTTCCTATCACATTTTACTTTTAGTACATACCGACGTTTATCTTTTCAATACTTCACACGTAACTGCTGTTGTAAGCTTCCATTAATCAAACTCTTTGCATGGGTGCTATAAGTGATTTCGCGTCTTTCGGATCTCAGTTTATTTAAACCAGGAGGAAGCCTTCGTGGTTTAGAGACGCCGAGGAATGCATAGTTTCATACAGTTTTTGCCATTTTTGTTGTGTTTTCTGATAACCAGGGACCTGATATAGTATCCTACATCTACATCCATACTCCGCGATCCACCTGACGGTGTGTGGCGGAGGATACTTTGAGTACCTCTATCGGTTCTCCCTTCTATTCCAGTCTCGTATTGTTCGTGGAAAGAAAGATTGTCGGTATGCCTCTGCGTGGGCTCTAATCTCTCTGATTTTATCCTCATGGTCTCTTCGCGAGATATACGTAGGAGGGAGCAATATACTGCTTGACTCCTCGGTTAAGGTCTGTTCTCGAAACTTCAACAAAAGCCCGTACCAAGCTACTGAGTGTCTCTCTTGCAGAGTCTTCCACTAGAGTTTATTCATCATATCCGTAACGCTTTCACGATTCCTAAATGATCCTGTAACGAAGCGCGCTGCTCTCCATTGGATCTTCTCTATCTCTTCTATCAATCCTATCCGGTATGGATCCCACAGTATTCAAGCAGTGGGCGAACAAGTTTACTGTAACTTGCTTCCTTTGTTTTCGCACTGCATTTCCTTAGGATTCTTGCAATGAATCTTAGTCTGGCATCTGCTTTAACGACGATTAATTTTATATGGTCATTCCATTTTAAATCACTCCTAATGCCTACGGCCAGATAATTTAGGGAATAACTGCTTCCAGTTGCTGACCTGCTATATTGTAGCTAATTGATAAAGAATCTTTCTTTCTGTGTATTCGCAGCACACTGCACTTGTCTACATTGAGATTCAATTGCCATTCCCTGCACCATGCGTCAATTCGTTGCAGTTCCTCCTGCATTTCAGTACAATGTTCCATTGTTACAACCTCTCGATATACTACAGCACCATCCGCAAAAAGCATCAGTGAAATTCCGATGTTATGCACAAGGTCGTTTATATATATTGTGAATAGCAACGGTCCTACGACACTCCTATGCGGCACACCTGAAATCACTCTTACTTCGGAAGATTTCTCTCTATTGAGAATGACATGCTGCGTTCTCTTATCTAGCAACTCTTCAATCCAATCACACAATTGGTCTGGTAGTCCATATGCTCTTACTTTGTTCATTAAACGACTGTGCGGAACTGTATCAAACGCCTTGCGGAAGTCACGAAACACGGCATCTACCTGGGAACCCGTGTCTATGGCCCTCTGAGTCTCGTAGACGAACAGCGCAAGCTGGGTTTCACGCGATCGTCTTTTTCGAAACCCATGATGATTCTTACAGAGTAGATTTCTAGTCTCCAGAAAAGCCATTATACGCGAACACAATACGTGTTCCAAAATTCTACAACTGATCGACGTTAGAGATATAGGTCTATAATTCTGCACATCTGTTCGACGTCCCTTCTTGAAAACGGGGATGACCTGTGCCCTTTTCCAATCTTTTGGAACGCTACGCTCTTCTAGAGCTGCAGTATAGTTTTTCGGAATTATTTCAATCCTAATCATATTATACCTCCTAATGTCGTGTCGGACCTGCTTTATCCGGTGTAGTGCAGCTCTAAGTGGCATAGACCCAACAAATCATTGTTCTTCAAACAAATCGTGAACAAATGTGGCCCGATCACATGGCACCTTGTCATCCATAAAAATTCAATCGTTTTTTGGGAATATAAAGTCCATTAATGGCTGAAAATGTCTGAAATTAGCCGAACATTGCCATTTTGAGTCAATGATTGGTTCGCTTGGACCAGGGGACCCAGTCCATTCCATGTAAACACAGGACACACCGTTATGCAGCTACTAACAGCTTACTCAGTGCCTTGTTGACAACTTGGGTCTATGGCTTCGTGGAGTCTGTGCCACACTCGAACTGAAATCGGAACTCATCTGAACAGGCCACGGTTTTCCAGCCGCCTACTGTCCAATTGATGTGGTGACGAGCTCAGGAAAGGCGAAGGCACTCGCGTCTGTGGTCTGCTGCCATAGCCGTTAACACCAAATTTCGTCTCATTGTCTTTTACGGATAAGTACGCCCCACACTGACTGCTACTGTTATTTAACGCAGTTCTGGTTGTCTGGTAGCACTGAAAACTCCACGCAAACGCCTCTGGTCAAGTGAAGGCCGTCCGGAACCGCGCGACTGCTACGGTCGCAGGTTCGAATCCTGCCTCGGGCATGGATGTGTGTGATGTCCTTAGGATAGTTAGGTTTAAGTAGTTCTAAGTTCTAGGGAACTGATGATCTCAGATGTTAAGTCCCATAGTGCTCAGAGCCATTTGAAGTGGAGGCCGTCGGCTATTGCGTTGTCCGTGGTGGGAGTTAATATACAGGATTTGGTATTCACAGCACACATCTAGCTCCAACTATCATTCCGCGTTCAAAATCTGTTAATTCTCGTCGTGCGGCCATAATCACGTTGGAAACCTTTTCACAGAGTCACATGAGTACAAGTGACAGCTCCACCAATGCAGTGCCGTTTTATAACCTGCGTACGCTCTACTGGTTGGCTCTGAGCACTACGGGACTTAACATCTATGGTCATCAGTCCCCTAGAACTTAGAACTACTTAAACCTAACTAACCTAAGGACATCACACAACACCCAGTCATCACGTGTACGCTGTACTACAGCCATCTGCATACGTGCATATCGCTATCCCATGAATTCCTCAGTATATAGTGCCACTGCGCGTGGCCGCCATCTTATTATGTGTCGTGTTTTTCCCTGACAGACCGCAAATAATCTGGCGCGTATTAGTTGCAGACACGAGGCATTAATAAGAGTAAGTACCTTCTCTTTTGGATGCTATCACGTTTCGGGCACAGACAATCTAGGTCGACAGGTGGTGTTTAGACGATTGCTGCCTGCTAAATATTGTGCGTTGCGAACCCGCACATTACGATGATATTACGTCAAAAAGATATTCACGAATTATGTTTTGGTGTGAAGGTTTAATTATTCCTTGAATTTAAAGTCAATGATTACTTAACTGCAGAAACACTCTCACTGGGCAGCTGGAAGTTTGAAGCTTAATAATTTCGATCGCCTCCCCGCAGCCTGACAACATCAACAGAGAAGATGGCTACAAACTCCCGGCGTCCTGGCTGCCGACCATCCCCGTCCAACGGACCGCGGGCGGTCGCGGGGCAGAAACTACACGGGACACGGACGTATCTGCACAAACAGCTGTAGAGCAACTGTCAGTCCACTTCCGCGCACACCAGGAGGAAAACTTGCCGACCAGAAGCCGAACGCTGATTGGCGGACAGCTACAAATCGTTGACGACATGGACATCCACCAATAGCCTCTTTCCTTCCATCTTCCCTTACGTCATAACCAATCATATTAGAGGGCCAATTAAAAGTTTTACAACAGTGACGTCACACATCGATAGTCTGTAATAAATAGAAGCACCTATCCCCATGCAAAACTAGTCGTGCCCTGACGAAGGCCGTTGCAATTCGGCCGAAACGTCGATTTTAGCTTATTATTGTTGTTAGTTTTTAGGGATGACGCCGCGTAATATCCAGAAGAATTTTAATCACTATTGTTGATCTTATCCCTAACTGCTTAATATTTCAACTGATGCAAAAGTATTGCATGCTCCCTACAATCACATGTTTGTATTAAGTCACCGAAAATATGTGCAGCGTAATAAGTCGCTATTGCCTCTTGTTATACTGGAAATAGCCATTACAGCCTTGAACATGGCCAGAAATAGCCGAAACCGGTCTTGACCTCTTGCATACATTCACAACAGTGACTAAAGATATCAGGTTTAAATTCGTCACTATTTCGACAGTATTGGTGACAACTAGCCGCCAATCCAGCTTCCTTGAGAAGGAAGGGAGGGGAAACGCAGGCAATTTGTAAAGCGACAGCGACGGCGACAGCACGTGTGGAGACAGAGGGAACAGGTGGCGGCGGCAGCTGGAAGGCCGCGTCCATCACGCCGGCCAGGAATGCCTTCCGGAGGGATGGGGCGCACGCACTTCCTGTCCGCCCGCCGCGTCTTCATCTGGGCCACGTGCATGTCCCGCGTGACGTCTGAGGGGTGACTGCGCCCCACTAGACTGGAACGTACACCGCCTCGCACCCTCCGCTTGTATTCACTCATCTGGAGGTTTCAGCGTTCCCCACCTTCAGTACACATCACATGGCGGCGAGAGACTGCTACTGCAATGCAGAGTGTTGTTCTACTTGCAAACATTATTTTCACGTTGTTACAAGTTCGACTGAGTTGGTCTGCCACATCAGCCGAAGTGCGATTGACTGCTGCAGCAGGTCACACCTGACGTGGTCATGGCACGGTCAACGCCTGTGGAAGTTTTCAGACGTTTTATTTTATATATTTTTTTTAATTTGTGTTATAAGTCTTGTGAATGGTAAAATGCGACCTGCCACTGATTTACCTCCCGCGCCAACCTCTTCATCTTAGATTGCCACTTACACATAACGTCTACAATAATTATTTGGGCTATATAGGCCAATTTCTGCGTTACCCTGTACAGGTTCCTCTAGCACCATGCAAGTTGTACAGAGTGACCAGAAACAGTGTGCAAAGCTTGTATGGGTGTTGCAGAGTAGATTGTGCTGGAAAATAATTGTTAAAAAAATATTCGATACTTTGCGCCGTTTCTGCGTTAACTAGCATTGGTTGAAATGGCTCTAAGCACTAACGGACTTAACATCTGAGTTCATCAGACCCCTAGACTTACAACTACACTACTGGCCATTAAAATTGCTACACCAAGAAGAAATGCAGATGATAAACGGGTATTCATTGGACGAATATATTATATTAGCGCTGACATGTGATTACATTTTCACGCAATTTAGGTGCATAGATCCTGAGAAATCAGTACCCAGAACAACTACCTCTGGCCTTGATACCCCAAGGCATTGAGTCAAACAGAGCTTGGATGGCGTGTACAGGTACACCTGCCCGTGCAGCTTCAACACGATACCACAGTTCATCAAGAGTAGTGACTGGCGTGTTGAGACGACCCAGTTGCTCGGCCACCATTGATCACACGTTTTCAATTGGTGAGAGATCTCGAGAATGTGCTGGCCAGGGCAGCAGTCGAACATTTTCTGTATCCAGAAAGACCCGTACAGGACCTACAACATGCGGCCGTGCATTATTCTGCTGAAATCTAGAGTTTCGCAGGAACCGAATAAAGGGTAGAGCCATGGGTCGTAACACATCTGAAATGTAATGTCCACTGTTCAAAGTGCTGTCAATCCGAAAATGAGGTGACCGAGACGTGTAATCAATGGCACCCCATACCATCATGTCGGTTGATACGCCAGTATGGCGATGACGAATACACGCTTCCAAAGTGCGTTCACCGCGATGTCGCCAAACACGGATGCGACCATCATAATGCCGTGAACATAACCTGGATCCATCCGAAAAAATGACGTTTTGACATTCGTGCACCCAGGTTCGTCGTTGAGTACACCAACGCAGGCGCTCCTGTCTGTGATGCAGCGTCAAGGGTAACCACAGCCATGGTCTCCGAGCTGATAGGCCATGCTGCTGCAAATGTCGTCCAACTGTTCGTGCAGATGGTTGTTGTCTTACAAACGTCGCCATCTGTTGACTCAGGGATCGAGACGTGGCGGCACGATCCGTTACAGCCATGCGGATACGATGCCTGTCATCTCGACTGCTAGTGATACGAGGCCGTTGGGATGCAGCACGGCGTTCCGTATTACCCTCCTGAAGCCACCGATTCCATATTCTGCTAACAGTCATTGGATATCGACCAACGCGAGCAGCAATGTCGCGATACGATAAACCGCAATCGCGATAGGCTACAATCCGACCGTTATCAAAGTCGGAAACGTGGTGGTACGCATTTCTCCTCCTTACACGAGGCATCACAACAACGTTTCACCAGGCAACGCCGGTCAACTGCTGTTTGTGTATGAGTAATCGGTTGGAAACTTTCCTCATGTCAGCAAGTTGTAGGTGTCGCCACCGGCGCTAACCTTGTGTGAATGCTCTGAAAAGCTAATAATTTGCATATCAGAGCATCTTCTTCCTGTGGGTTAAATTTCGCGTCTGTAGCATGTCATCTTCATGGTGTAGCAATTTTAATGCCCAGTAGTGTACTGAAACCTAACTAACCTAAGGACATCACACACATCCATGCCCGAGGCAAGAGTCGAACCTGCGGCCGTAGCAGCAGCGGGGTTCCGGACTGAAGGGCCTAGAACCACTCGGCCACAGCGGCAGGCTAACTAGCATTAAAGTCAGCCAATGAGGCTGATGCGCTCACAAATTCAAGCGGCCCGCCAAACGTGCTGTCGCAAAACGCGTTCTTCGTTTGGTGTCCTGAAACCGAACAAGAAAGCGATACAAAATCTGTCCACGGGACGGTATCAACGAACGAACTCGAACCTGATCCCGGCGGAGGTTCGAGTCCTCCGTCGGGCATGGGTGTGTGTGTTTGTCCTTAGGATAATTTGGGTTAAGGGGCTCCGGAAAGGCTCAAAATCATGAAAAGTTCAATTTTTACTTTTTTGCGTTTTCTGAATCTGCAGACTATTACCTTTTAATAGATATATAATTTATTCAATTCCGAAGACTACAACTATTTTTAAATTTTTTTCGAAGTGTGTTCTACATGGGCGTGACCCTTTGTGGCGCTGTTAAACTGCTGTAAAATGGTGTTATTATTAACGTCCGTGTTCATCAGGTTCATTTTAGTGATGTGAGATAAAGTATGTGTTGTGGCTAACCTGTGATGGTTCAATATATATCGCTGGTGTGATTGTCGATTGTTTCATGTTTATTTACTCTGTCGTTATCTCGAAAATATTCGTAATTAATTCTGTTTCTTGAGTCTCTGTTTTGTTGAAGTGTAATAATGAGTAAAAGTAAAGTTATTAGAAATCCTCTGAAGGCTTTTATGAAAAGGAGAAATGTTGGAAAGCCAAAGGTATGTTATTACTGTAAACAATAAAGACGATAACCAAGTGAGTGAACCTAACCTCTCAAGTACACCTGCCCATAGCAGTCAAAGTGGGAAAGAAAATACTTCACAGAAGAAGCTTGGTTCAATGAGTGAAAACTATGAATGCTTTATGGGCGAATCGGATGTGAATGAAATATTTGATATGTCGGTTCTCAAAGGAATTTTTTCAAACTGTGTAAGATGTATTCATTGTAGTGAAGTTGGTCTGAAACTCTCCATAATAAAGCACGTAGGACTTGCTAGTGAAATACAACTGAAATGTGATAAGTATTCATACATGACCACCTTTTGGAACAGTGTTGCAGTAGCTGCAACTGAAGAAAATGGTAGCAAAATCTACGAACACAACAACGAGCGATGCTTGCTTTAGACAAGGAACGCCTTCGGGCTGCAGACAGGGCTGTAAAGAGTCTAGAAATACAAGCAAGAGTAAACAGGAGGAGGAACAAGAGGAAGCTGGAGGAGGAGTTTGCAGAGGATGAAGATAATCCATCCAATGGACCTGGAATGCACTAAAAAGTTAATCCAATCTTTGTCGCTCGATTCCCAAAACTTTTATTTTCTCATACCAATTACATGTTTTCTAAGGATCTTCCAAACATATTTGTTTCAAACTTTCAGTAAATGTTACACAGTACCTTCTGCATAATTTAACACAGCCTTTTTCCCAAAAACTGTATATTTTTGAATATATAAATAAAAAATTGCAAAAAAAATGTTGTGAATTTTCATTACAATTGAAAAAAAATCATCTTTAATAACTGAACTAAAATATTGTAAAATCCCTGTGTTAAGTTGTAGCCCATATTCCAATAAATAATCTGTGAAAAGTTCAACTTCCTACCTCAAATACTTTGTGAGAAAAGATGTAATTTATAAGCGTTATTTTAACATTGCAAGTATAGGGCGTTCCGGAGCCCCTTAAGTAGTGTGTAAGCTTAGGGTCTGATGACCTTAGCAGTTAAATCCCATAAGATTTCGCACACATTTGAACATTTTTTTTAACTCGAGCCAAAGGCTGACAGTTAAAATTACACAAGTGATTTCGATTTTAATCGGCTCTGAATATGTTGTAGTGTATAGCAAAATAAGAGACAAATATTTTTTATTCGTGCCCAAATGACCTTTAGGAGGGTGAAACTCCTCCTTGAGAAAAAATTGAGTTGGATGTTTCTGAATGAATACCGTTGAAAAGGTAAAAAATGCAAAACAAAGCTTCAAATGAAAGTTCTAAGGTTTTTAATGTGCAATACAGCGGTACACTCAGATTTTCAAAAAAAAGTATTTTTTTTATCGAAATCCCCTTACCACCCCCTATTTTTTTCGCATTTCGACATTTGACTAATAGCAAAACATATAGCATCCTTAACACCAAATTCATCCATATGTTATGAAGTAGTATTCCAAAGATATGTCAGAAACATGCTAGAAATATCTCTATACGTTTACGCGCCCGCAGTGTGTCCTCTTGAGTGCAGCTTATTTCTGACAAGTGCGTCTTTGGAATATCATCTCATCACTTAAAGATTGAATTGGGCATTAACTATTGTATACGTTTTGCTGTTAGTAAAATGTCGATATCCGAAATAAAATAGTGGAAAAAGGTGGGGCTGCTTCTGTATTGGCAGCGCTGTATAGAGCTTTGCATTGGATCTCTGACTGCGCTTTCTTTGTAAGAGACTCTGTGGCCGGTTGGACTCGTTGTTGAAAGTTAATTGCCAGTAGTGTTGGGCACTAAGAGGTGAACAGCCAGCAGTGATGGATGTTAAATGTGAAGTTAGCATTGATGAAGGGTAGAGGTCTGAAGTTTCAGCGTAGGCTAACGATCTGGAAGTATCCGACTTGGAGATAGAAAATTATTCATGATTATATATCTGTGTACTAGATGTCAAAGACGATTTATATGCGTGTTTGAACTGGATGTCACATTATTAAGGTAAAAAATACACTATTCGGTTTGCAACAAAATCTTTCCTTTGCTAACCACAAGCCTATTAGTAGTTAGTGACTTTAGCAGTTAGAATCTTTCATTTAGCTGGCAGTACTGACGCTCGCTGTATTGCAGTAGTTAGCGTAATGAAGATTTTTGTGAGGTAAGTGCTTAATGAAATGTAAAGGTTATTGTTAAGATTTCTTTTTAGTCAGGGCCCTTCTTTTGAATTAATTATTTGAAGTCAGGTTATTTTTTTTTTTTTTGAGCAGTCAGATTGCGTTGCGCTAGGATATTGTGGGTCTCAGTCATTGAGCAATTTAAGTACAGACACACACATTTAAATAAAGAAGTTTCTAGGGGAGGTAGGAAAAAATGACTTTTTCGACAAATCTGGCTGTACTGTTGTCATGTATATTAAAAACCATAGCACTTTTATTTTATTTTTCTCAAACCTGTTACCCTTTCAATCGTATTCTTTCACAAATATTGAATTCAGTTTTTTTCATGGATGTGTTTCATCTCTTAACGGCCGTACAGGCACGCATGAAAATATTTGTCTTATTTTGCTCTACGCTACAACATATTCAAAGACGGTCACAATCAAAACGCACACCTGGGGTAGGTTTACTTGTGAATGGCCTCGTACGCTGTCATCTACGGTATGAGAACAACTGGCCATAACTTTATCTGGCAAGCCGCTTGAATTTGCCTTGGGCAACAGCCTGAGCAATGCTGATTAACTCGGAAAGTGCACAACGTGCCGAATTTTTTTTGTTAATATTTATTTCTCAGTATAAAGTAGCCTACAACACACAAACTTTTCAAACTGTTTCCGACCCCACTTTACACGTAAACACTAGAGGCGATTTTGTACAAAGGAAAGTTGTGGGTAACCCCCTCGCAAATTCAGTTGTGCTGCGTCTACATTTGAATTCTGTGACTCACAATGTTATTATTCACAGGAGACACTGTTCATCATACTGCCTTTCAACGTATGTGCTTTCTTATTCACTGTCGATGAGTGTGAAGTATTGACTGAACGCCTGTGTGTGGGCTTGAAAGCTGCCTGTGTCATATTTATTCAACCTTTGGAGGTAACGAATATGACTCAGATACTAACGCCCTGAAAATATTCCCCTTCTCTTGAAAAAATCTGACCCGTAAACGAGCAGCAGCGCGATTTGACCTCTATTAATGAAATATTAGATGACAAGCAGAATTTCATACCGCAACGAAATACTTCAAGGGGGATAGAACACGTGTTACAGTAATGCAAAATTACAACCAAAATATTCAATCATTCTAGCCCGAACTATTAGGTATAGTTGCGTCTTCTCTTATAGAGAAAACGAGTGCTATACAGATGTAAACTACACCTTATATTGCCTGCACCTAACGGTAGGAACCATAAATCACAAAGCAACCAAATCTCGATGCCTGCAGCACGTATTGTACAGTTCTCAGCAGCTCAGTTCTCCATCCTATTTGCTGAAAATTGCATGCAGAGAAGAAACATATTCTATTTGCCGAAAGCTGTTTCTCATTACGTTATACATTGAAGAGCCAAAGAAACAGGTGTATGCTTGAATATTCAAATACAGTGATACGTAAACAGGCAGAATACGGCGCTGCGATTGGCAACTCGTATATAAGACAACAAGTGTCTGGTGCACTTGTTAGATCGGTTACTCCTGCTACAATGGCAGGTTATCAAGATTCAAGTGAGTCTGAACGAGGTGTTATAGTCGGCGCACGAGCGGTAGGACACAGCATCTCCGAGGTAACGACGAAGGGCGACTTTTCCCGTACGACCATTTCACGAGTGCAGCGTGAATATCAGGCATCCGGTCAAAAATAAAATCTCCGACATCACTGCGGCCGGAAAAAGATCCTGCAAGAACGGGACCATTGACGACTCAATAGAATCGTTCAACGTGACAGAAGTGCAACCCTTCCGCAAATTGCTGCAGATTTCAGTACTGGACCATCATCAGCGTGCGAACTATTCCGCGAAACTTCATCGATATGGGCTTCCAGAGCCAAGGGCCTACTCGTGTACCTTTGATGACTGCACGACACAAAGCTTTACACATCGCCCAGGCCCGTCAACACCAACATTGGTATGTTGATGACTGGAAACATGTTGCTTGGTCGGACGAGTCTCTTTTCAAATTACGAGGGCCGTTCAGAAAGTAACCTCCGGTTGATTTAAAAAAATACACCAAGTTAAATAAAAATATTTTAATATATACATCTTACAACTACATCTTTGCACTATTTTTCTACATAGTCTCCATAGCGATTGAGGCACTTATCGTATCTCTTCACAAGCTTTGAAATTCCTTCTGCATAAAAATCACCCGCTTGTGCCTGGAGCCAGCCTGTGACCGCATCTTTGAGCTCTTCGTCGTCATCAAACCGCTGTGACCCGAGCCATTTCTTCAAATGCATGAAGAGGTGATAATCACTTGGCGCCAGGTCTGGGCTGTAAGGTGGATGGTTGATAACGTCCCACTTGAAGGACTCAAGAAGGGCCGTTGTTCTGCGAGCAGAGTGAGGACGGGCGTTATCGTGCAAAAAAAAAAACGATACCGGAAGTCAGCATACCACGGCGTTTGTTCTGTATAACGCGTCGTAACTTTTTTATTGTTTCACAGTACACGTCTTGATTAATGGTCGTACCACGTTCCATGAATTCAACCAACAACACCCCTTTGGCATCCCAAAACACCGTTGCCATCAGTTTTCTGGCAGAAAAATCTTGCGAGGCTTTTCTTGGTTTGGTAGGCGAATTTGAATGTGCCCACATCTTTGATTGTTCTTTTGTCTCGGGGTTCACGTACTTAATCCAGGTTTCGTCACCGGTCACGATTCTGTTTAACAATGGTTCTCCTTCGTCCTCATAACGTGACAGAAAGTCTAATGCAGAGGCCATTCTTTGAGTTTTGTGGTGGTCGGTAAGAATTTTGGGCACCCATCGTGCACAGAACTTACAGTAACCCAATCTTGCTGTCACTATCTCGTACAAGAGAGTCTTAGAAATCTGTGGAAAACCAGTAGACAACTCCGACATTGAGAAACGTCGATTTTCACGAACTTTTGCGTCAACTGTCTGAACGAGTTCGTCAGTCACCAATGATGGTCTACCACTCCTCTCTTCATCATGAACGTTTTCTCGTCCACTTTTAAATAAACGTACCCATTCATGGAAAACTCCTTCACTCATAACTCTTGGTCCGTACACGGCACAAAGCTCACGATGAATAGCTGCTGCAGAATATCCTTTGGCTGTAAAAAACCTTATGACAGCACGCACTTCACATTTGGCGGTGTTTTCTATTGCAGCACACATTTCAAAGTGCCACAAAAACTAAACTAGCGCAGGTACGACGTTCACTCGACCACGGCTTGATGCCGACTGACCTGTTGAGTGCGTGAACGCACAGATGGCGTCGCTACTCCCCCCACAACCCGCACTGTGACCAATCGGAGGTTACTTTCTGAACCGCCCTCGTATATCTAGCGGATGGACGTGTACGGGTATGGAGACAACCTCATGAATCGATGGGTCCTGCAGGTCAGCAGGGGACTGTTCAAAATGATGGAGCCTCTGTAATGGTGTGGGGTGATATGGGACCTCCGATACCTGTACATTTGATTCTGACAGGTGACACGTACGTAAGCATGCTGTCTGATCACCTACATCAATTTTGCACCAGTATGTCTGCCTTTTCAGGGGGGCAATGGGTCCCACCTGCCTCCTGATGGATGATAATACACGGCCCCACCGAGCTGCCATAGCTGGAGAAGTACCTTGAAACAGAAGATATCAGGCGAATGGAGTGGCCTGCCTATTCTCCAGACCTAAACCCCATCGAGCACGTCTGGAATGCTCTCGGTAGTCGTATTGCTGCACGTCTTCAAACCTCTAGGACACTTCGGGGGCTCCGACAGGCACTGGTGAAAGAATGGGAGGCTATACCCCAGCAGCTGCTCGACCACCTGATCCAGAGTCTGCCAACCCGTTGTGCGGCCTCTGGACGTGTGCATGGTAACCATATCCCATACTGATGTCGGGGTACATGCGCAGGAAACAGTGGCGTTTTGTAGCACATGCGTTTCGGGACGGTTTTGTCAACTTATCACCAATACCGTGGACTTACAGATCCGTGTCGTGTGTGTTTCCTATGTGCCTATGCTATTAGCGCCAGTTGTGTGTTCAAAAGTGTTCAAATGTGCGTCAAATATTAACTGCTAAGGTCATCAATCCTTAAGCTTACACACTACTTAACCTAAATTATCCTAAGGGCAAACACACACACCCATGCCCGAGGGAGGACTCGAACCTCCGCCGGGACCAGCCGCACAGTCCATGACTGCAGCGCCTGAGACCGCTCGGCTAATTCCCCGCCGACCCAGTTGTGTGTAGTGCCACGTTTTGTGGCACCACATTCCGCAATTATCCTTAATTTATGAGCATGAGTGTAGTTTATTAGCATTCAGTTTTCGTAGTCATTGTCAGGTCTACTCCCGCATTACCTCCATTTGATCTTGTATTGATGCATAGTAATCACCCGATGTGACTTCCTGTTTTTCTTGTAACAGCGCTACTTCCATATGTATCAGAATTCAACCTATCTGATTCTCTTGCCAAATTCTTTAACCTTGTAAGTAGGCTGTTTATGTTTTCTTATTGGTAACGCCACGTAGCGCTCTGTGTGAGAATCACTGGCTGTGCTGGTTTGCATTGTTGCCTGCATTGTAGTGTTGGGCAGCGGCAGCTGGATGTGAACAGCGCGTAGCGTTGCGCAGTTGGAGGTGAGCCGCCAGCAGTGGTGGATGTGGGGAGAGAGATGGCGGAGTTTTGTAATTTGTCATGAACTGCTATATATATTATGACTATTAAGGTAAATACATTGTCTGTTCTCTATTAAAATCTTTCATTTGCTAACTATGCCTATCAGTAGTTAGTGCCTTCCGTAGTTTGAATCTTTTATTTAGCTGGCAGTAGTGGCGCTCGCTGTATTGCAGTAGTTCGAGTAACCAAGATTTTTGTGAGGTAAGCGATTTGTGAAATGCATAAGTTAATGTTAGTCAGGGCCATTCTTTTGTAGGGATTTCTGAAAGTCAGATTGCGTTGCGCTAAAAAATATTGTGTGTCAGTTGAAACACAGTGATGTATAATTTGTCAAAAGGGGACGTTTCAACCTATCTACCGGTTTGAGCGATCTTAAAGGTGGAAGATCACGTCCTCAGAGAATAAAACGGCTATAGCTTCCCCTTGACGTCAGCCATTCGCATTACCGTCATAGGAAGGCTCCTGAAGCCACTGAAATGCTGCCGCCACTTTTCAGGAGGTACGAACGTTATTTACCCGAATCATCAATACTGCGTCTTAGCGAATCGCCCGTTTTCGTGTATCCCGGTGCGGACTGTACCACTTAAGAATTCACCGGAGGTAAAAGCCTCACATAACCTTTCTGCCTAGCGCTATACTGGAGAGAGTAGCATGAGAAAATCGCGCAACGGCGAAACGGCTTCCCACACTGTCGTAAAGTCTTCTTGTAAAACAGAAATAACACTAACGTTCACTGTTGACTCCGTTTATCGTCGCCGTAAGAGGGATTTGTCCCCCAGAGTTACATGTCTCTAAAGCGACGTTCAGCTTCGCAATTTGCAGCGTGCTGTTAACTCTCGCACTTTCTAAAAAAGATTGAGAATAGTCCGTGAGCTACTCGTCGCTGAGAAGCGCAATTGCCTGCGGAGAGAAGAAACGCTAGTACGTCCCCGCACCGGAGGCAGCAACGATATCTTGCTAGAGTTTGTTCAAACAAGCCTTGTCCAATTGCGAAAGTGATCCTTCTGTAATGTCCTCGAGCCCCTTTTACTAGTGCATTCTCTGTTGCGAAATGTTGATACCACTCTCAGATTAACGTCACGTAAGCTCAACATACAAACTGCTCTTTTTAAGTTTTTGGAAAATCCCAACATCATATTCAAGCAAGCCCTAGCATTATTCCGTCACCTTGGGAAACTGCAATGTCGGCGTTATTGATATGTGACATCACGATGAAATCCTTTGGTATGTCCATCAGGTTCTCGAAACAACTACAACTTCACTTGATGAAATTTCTATCAAATATGTGGGATTGCGAAACCTCAGACTTGCCTTGGTCACGAATTTATGTTCAGTATTGTTGAAATTATAGCCTAAAGGAATAATTAGTAATTGGTAATAAACCTTCTTTTAATTCTTTGTTAAGCAAGACAGGAACGGAAAGAAGGAGTGAAACTTAATCGAATTTGGTTTAAGCATTATGACGCTATAGTTCTTACCAGGTGGCGAAAGTTCTCGAATTTTATAATAACACGTAAAATTTTCACGGTTTAGAAGTTTTGAGTTAATGAAACGAAACGTACGTCTTATTTCATCTTTGAAGCTACGTGTGAAATGAGAACACACTGCAAATTCGGAGTATTGTGGGTAGCACTTACGTGTTTTACTGCACCAGCCATTTCGTTGTTATTGACTTCATAACTGCAAATTCGCCGTTATTGACATGTGATGTCTACGGTGACGCCCTCTACTACACGCAGCCCATAGTGACGGGATTAGTCAATCGGACTCTGGTGAGTACTAGAGCAACATGCAGAACTGTTGGGTAGTGCAAAAACTGTAGACTCACACAGCGTTGGTGCCACAATCGCGCAAAAGGTTACGTAGTTCTAATGTAATGGCATTAGAGCCAGTGGAAGCAAACGATAAAGCATCAGCACGGCTTAAGTGACACAGTAACCTGACGTTCCTACTACGTAGAAAATCAGCACCCGCCTGGGCACACTTTGCTCACTACGTGACTGTGATCATTTACGGACTACCTCTTGTTCCATTAAGCGAAGTAAAGATGTGGTTTCTTGATGTGTGCACTTACGCACTACCAGTAAAGATTTTTAGCGCATGTTGTCTGTAAAAATAAGGGTACACCTACGACAAAGCACAAGAAAACACACAATAGATATCATACACAACACGTATGAATAGTAATCCTTTACCATACTGTATGCAAACACCATCTAGAATGTGTAAGCTACTGAGGCCGGTTATTGTACCAGGCACCACAGTAAACCTGTAAAACACTAACCAAGAATTAAGTAGACTAGCAAACTAGCAAACGAGGTCTGTTTAAAAAGTTCGGCAACATTCGTAATTTCGCGCCAATGGCGTTTTGGAGCGAAATGCTGTTTGCATTCCTGCAGACGCCTGTGTTTAATGAGTGACAATCGGAAGTTTCATTGTTTTATGCCTGTTAGTTATTATTGCCTATTGCCCACCCCCCCCTCCCCCCCCCTGGAACCATGGACCTTGCCGTTGGTGGGGAGGCTTGCGTGCCTCAGCTATACAGATAGCCGTACCGTAGGCGCAACCACAACGGAGGGGTATCTGTTGAGAGACCAGACAAACGTGTGGTTCCTGAAGAGGGGCAGCAGCCTTTTCAGTAGTTGCAAGGACAACAGTCCGGATGATTGACTGATCTGGCCTTGTAACACTAACCAAAACGGCCTTGCTGTGCTGGTACTGCGAACGGCTGAAAGCAAGGTGAAACTACGGCCGTAATTTTTCCCGAGGGCATGCAGCTTTACTGTATGGTTAAATGATGATGGCGTCCTCTTGGGTAAAATATTCCGGAGGTAAAATAGTTCCCCATTCGGATCGCCTGGCGGGGACTACTCAAGAGGATGTTGTTATCAGGAGAAAGCAAACTGGCGTTCTACGGATCGGAGCGTGGAATGTCAGATCCCTTAATCAGGCAGGTAGGTTAGAAAATTTAAAAAGGGAAATGGATAGGTTAAAGTTATATATACCGGAAATTAGTGAAGTTCGGTGGCAGGAGGAACAAGGCTTCTGGTCAGCTGACTACAGGGTTATAACCACACAATGAAATAGGGGTAATGCAGTAGTAGGTTTAATAATGAATAGGAAAATATGAATGCGGGTAAGCTACTACAAACAGCATAGTGAACGCATTATTGTGGCCAAGATAGATACGAAGCCCATGCCTACTACAGTAGTACAAGTTTATATGCCAACTAGCTCTGCAGATGACGAAGAAATTGATGAAATGTATGATGAAATAAAAGAAATTATTCAGATAGTGAAGGGTGACGAAAATTTAATAGTCATGGGTGACTGGAATTCGCTAGTAGCAAAGGGAGAGAATGAAACGTAGTAGGTGAATATGCAGTGGGGCTAAGTAATGAAAGAGGAAGCCGTCTGGTAGAATTTTGCACAGAGCACAACTTAATCATAGCTAACACTTGGTTCAAGAATCATAAAAGAAGGCTGTATACATGGAAGAAGCCTGGAGATACTGACAGGTTTCAGATAGATTATCTGATGGTAAGACAGAGATTTAGGAACTAGGTTTTAAATTGTAAGACATTTCCAGGGCAGATGTGGACTCTGATCACAATCTATTGGTTATAACCTGTAGATTAAAACTGAAGAAACTGCAAAAAGGTGGGAATTTAAGGAGGTGGGACCTGGATAAACTTACTAAACCAGAGGTTGTACAGAGTTTCAGGGACAGCATAAGGAAACAATTGACAGGAATGGGGGAAAGAAATACAGTAGAAGAAGAATGGGTAGCTTTGAGGGATGAAGTAGTGAAGGCACCAGAGGATCAAGTAGGTAAAAAGACGAGGGCTATTAGAAATCCTTGGGTAACAGAAGATATATTGAATTTAATTGATGAAAGGAGAAAATATAAAAATGCAGTAAATGAACCAGTCAAAAAGGAATACAAACGTCTCAAAAATGAGATCGACAGGAAGTGCAAAATGGCTAAGCAAATGTAAGGATGTAGAGGCTTATCTCACTAGGGGTAAGATAGATACTGCTTACAGGAAAATTAAAGAGACCTTTGGAGATAAGTGAACCACTTGCATGAACATCAAGAGCTCAGATTGAAACCCAGTTCTAAGCAAAGAAGGGAAAGCAGAAAGGTAGAAGGAGTACATAGAAGAGGGCGATGTACTTGAGGACAATATTATGGAAATGGAAGACGATGTAGATGAAAATGAAATGGGAGATACGATACTGTGTTAAGAGTTTGACAGAGCACTGAAAGACCTGAGTCGAAACAAGGTCCCCGGAGTAGACAACATTCCATTGGAACTACTGACGGCCTTCGGAGACCCATTCCTGACAAAATTCTACCATCTTTTGAGCAAGATGTATGAAACAAGAGAAATACCCTCAGACTTCAAGAAGAATATAATAATTCCAATCCCAAAGGAAGCAGGTGTTGACAGATGTGAAAATTACCGAACTATCAGTTTAATAAGTCACAGCTGCAAAATAGTAACGCGAATTCTTTACAGAAGAATGGAAACACCAGTAGAAGCCGACCTCGGGGAAGATCAGTTTGGATTCCGTAGGAATGTTGGAACACGTGAGGCAATACTGGCCCTACGACTCATCTTAGAAGCTAGATTAAGGAAGGCCAAACCTACGTTTCTAGCATTTGTAGACTTAGAGAAAACTTTTGACAATGTTGACTGGAATACTCTCTTTCAAATTCTGAAGGTGGCAGGGGTAAAATACAGGGAGCGAAAGGCTATTTACAATTTGTACAGAAACCAGATGGCTGTTATAAGAATCGAGGGGCATGAAAGAGCCTATCCCGGATGTTATTCAATCTGTATATTGAGCAAGCAGTGAAGGAAACAAAAGAAAAATTCGGAGAAGGTATTAAAATTCATGGAGAAAAAATAAAAACTTTGACATTGTAATTCTGTCAGAGACAGCAAAGGACATGGATGAGCAGTTAAACGGATTGGATAGTGTCTTTAAAGGAGGATACAGGATGAACATCAACAAAAACAATACGAGGATATTGGAATGTAGTCGAATTAAGTCAGGTGATGCTGAGGGAATTAGATTAGGAAATGAGACACTTAAAGTAGTAAAGGAGTTTTGCTATTTGGGGAGCAAAATAACTGATGATGGTCGAAGTAGAGAGAATATAAAATATAGACTGGCAATAGCAAGGAAAGCGTTTCTGAAGAAGAGAAATTTGTTAACATCGAGTATAGATTTAAGTGTCAGGAAGTCATTTCTGAAAGTATTTGTATGGAGTGTAGCCATGTATGGAAGTGAAACATGGACGATAAATAGTTTGGACAGGAAGAGAATAGAAGCTTTCGAAATGTGGTGCTACAGAAGAATGCTGAAGATTAGGTGGGTAGATCACATAACTAATGAGGAAGTACTGAATAGGATTGGGGAGAAGAGAAATTTGTGGTACAACTTGACTAGAAGTAGGGATCGGTTACTAGAACATGTTCTGAGGCATCAAGGAATCACCAATTTAGTATTGGAGGGCAGCGTGGAGGGTAAAAATCGTAGACGGAGACCAAGAGATGAATACACTAAGCAGATTCAGAAGGATGTAAGTTGCGGTAGGTACTGGGAGATGAAGAGGCTTGCATAGGATAGGGTAGCATGGAGAGCTGCATCAAACCAATCTCAGGACTGAAGACCACAACAACAACAACAGTTATTATTGAGTGCTGTGTCGAGCAGAACGTTATGTCGCAATGTTTGCGAATTCCGAGATGGCAGAGTTGGAGGAGCAACGCGTCTGCATTAAATTTTGCGTGACACTCAAGAAAAGATTTACAGACACGCACCTAATGATGCAGGAAGCCTACGGGGATGATTGCTTAAGCAGCACCACTCGGTGTTACAAGTGGTTGACACGGTTTAAAAATGGCCAGACGGAAGTTAAAGGTGATACTTGTTCAGGACGCCCTTCGACGTGTACCGACGATGCTCATGTCACGAACGTCAACGAAACCGTGAGTACCAATCGAATACTGGTTGTCCTAGAGATTGCAGAAGAATGCAAGCTTTCAATCTGATAATGTCACGAAATCCTGATACAGCATCATGGAACGCATCTTTTGCTTGACTCAAGACTAGAAAGACCTTCGCCTCTCAATCTGTGAAGACCTGTAGAATCTTGCGAATGAGAATGAGATGTTCGTTAGGAGAATCGTAACTGGTAATGAGACGCGGAACTACGGCTATGATGTTGAGACAAAGTTTCAATCTTCACAGTGGGTTGGCAAATGTTCTCCAAGAGTAGGTCAGGTCAAGTGTCAAAGCCATACTAATAGTTTTCATTGACTTTGAAGGATTAGTTCATCATGAATTCGTGCCACAGGAACAGAGTGTTAATCTATGGTAATATCGGGACGTACTGCGACGCCTGCGAGATAATGTGAGAAGAAAACTGCCTGAAATGTGGCGAGACAATTCATGGCTCTTGCATCACGATAACGCAGCCACACATTCATTTTTGTCGTAGGTTATTGCACAAGAAAAGAAATCCCTGTGCTGCCTTATTCTCTGCATTCCACAGGCCTGGCCCCTCAGGACTTTTTTTCCACTTTTAAATTTGAAAAATTCCGTTGAAACGACGAAGATTTGTAGCGATAGAAGAGATAAAAGAAAATTCACATACGGCGCTTTGCACGATCTACATCTACATCCATACACCACAAGCCACCTGGGGTGTGTGGCGGAGGGTACCTCTATCGATTCTCCCTTCTATTCCAGTCTCGTATTGTTCGTGGACAGAAAGATTTTCGGTATGCCTCTGTGTGGGCCCTAATCTGTCTGATTTTATCCCCATGGTCTCTTCGCGAGATATACGTAGGAGGGAGCAATATACTGCTTGAGTCCTCGGTGAAGGTATGTTCTCGAAACTTCAACTAAAGCCCGTACCGAGCTACTGAGCGTCTCTCCTGCAGAGTCTTCCACTGGAGTTTATGTATCATCTCCGTAACGCTTTCGCGGTTACTAAATGATCCTGTAACGAAGCGCGCTGCTCTCCGGTGGATCTTCTCTACCTCTTCTGTCAACCCTATTTGGTACGGATCCCACACCGGTGAGCAGTATTCAAGCAGTGGGCGAACAAGTGTACTGTAACCTACTTCCTTTGTTTTCGGACTGCATTTCCTTAGGATTCTTCCAACGAGTCTCAGTCTGGCATCTGCTTTACCGACGATTAATTTTATATGGTTATTCCATTTTAAATCACTCCTAATGCCTACTCCCAGATAATTTATGGAATTAACTGCTTCCAGTTGCTGACCTGCTATATTGTAGCTAAATGATAAAGAATCTTTCTTTCTATGTACTCGCAGCACATTACACTTGTCTACATTAAGATTAAATTGCCGTTCCCTGCACCATGCGTGTATTCGTTGCAGATCCTCCTGCATTTCAGTACAATTTTCCATTGGTACAACCCCTCGATATACTACAGCATGATCCGCGAAAAGCCTCAGTGAACTTCCGATGTTATCCACAAGGTCATTTACGTTTATTGTGAATATCAACGGTCCTACGACACTCCCCTGCGGCACACCTGAAATACAGCAAGAGGCTCACCAAGACTGCTTCCAAATGTGGAAACGGCTTTGGAAGCGGTGCACCAATTGACGAGGAGAGTATTTCGAAGGAGACCATGCACAATAACTAAAAGGTAAGCGTAGATAAATTTTGCGGACGAAGTTCCGGAATTTTTTGGACTGACCTCGTATTAACACACGTTGGTGAGTAACCTTGGGAGCCACTGCACAGGGATTTCGGACTCCCTGGACAGTGCAGGTGAATGGATTTTGCAAGGCCCCACGCTTCTAAACTGATACTGTTATTACTCAGCTTAGCCGCGAGTCTGTAGAGGGTGGTGTATGTGACGTACCGGTCAGCATTTCCACCCGGACCCGAGTGTAATTCGGACCTTCCTTGATCCGCCTTGGTGGGTCGTGTCGTTGGATTTCCCCTTACCTGTGCGCGGTGCAGCTCTCGTAAATGTCGTCCCGTGCAGATTCTTCATTGGCGCATTGAATGTACGAGGGCAGTTCAATAAGTAATGCAACACAGTTTTTTTCTGAAACAGGGGTTGTTTTATTCAGCATTGAAATACACCAGGTTATTTCCCAATCTTTTAGCTACACAACACTATTTTTCAACGTAATCTCCATTCAATGCTACGGCCTTACGCCACCTTGAAATGAGGGCCTGTATGCCTGCACGGTACCATTCCACTGGTCGATGTCGGAGCCAACGTCGTACTGCATCAATAACTTCTTCATCATCCGCGTAGTGCCTCCCACGGATTCCGTCCTTCATTGGGCCAAACATATGGAAATCCGACGGTGCGAGATCGGGGCTGTAGGGTGCATGAGGAAGAACAGTCCACTGAAGTTTTGTGAGCTCCTCTCGGGTGCGAAGACTTGTGTAAGGTCTTGCGTTGTCATGAAGAAGGAGAAGTTCGTTCAGATTTTTGTGCCTACGAACACGCTGAAGTCGTTTCTTCAATTTCTGAAGAGTAGCACAATACACTTCAGAGTTGATCGTTTGACCATGGGGAAGGACATCGAACAGAATAACCCCTTCAGCGTCCCAGAAGACTGTAACCATGACTTTACTGGCTGAGGGTATGGCTTTAAACTTTTTCTTGGTAGGGGAGTGGGTGTGGCGCCACTCCATTGATTGCCGTTTTGTTTCAGGTTCGAAGTGATGAACCCATGTTTCATCGCCTGTAACAATCTTTGACAAGAAATTGTCATCCTCAGCCACATGACGAGCAAGCAATTCCGCACAGATGGTTCTCCTTTGCTCTTTATGGTCTTCGGTTACACAATGAGGGACCCAGCGGGAACAAACCTTTGAATATCCCAACTGGTGAACAATTGTGACAGCACTACCAGCAGAGATGTCAAGTTGAGCACTGAGTTGTTTGATGGTGATCCGTCGATCATCTCGAACGAGTGTGTCCGCACGCTCCGCCATTGCAGGAGTCACAGCTGTGCACGGCCGGCCCGCACGCGGGAGATCAGACAGTCTTGCTTGACCTTGCGGCGATGATGACACACGCTTTGCCCAACGACTCACCGTGCTTTTGTCCACTGCCAGATCACCGTAGACATTCTGCAAGCGCCTATGAATATCTGAGATGCGCTGGTTTTCCGCCAAAAGAAACTCGATCACTGCCCGTTGTTTGCAACGCACATCCGTTACAGACGCCATTTTAACAGCTCCGTACAGCGCTGCCACCTGTCGGAAGTCAATGAAACTATACGAGGCGAAGCCGGAATGTTTGAAAATATTCCACAAGAAATTTCCGGTTTTTTCAACCAAAATTGGCCGAGGAAAAAAATGTGTTGCATTACTTATTGAACTGCCCTCGTATCTGTCAGTGGAAGCTAATTATCTGAAATTGCTGTCGATCAACTTTAGGGTATCTACTTACTCGAAATTAACGTTCAGAATGCCATAAGATCACTTTCATTCCTATTAGATCAATAATGAAACCCTCATGTCACAAACTACTCGTAACCGAGAGCATGGCTACTATCGAACAAGACAGGAAGAGCTCTTAACGCCAACTGCCGACTTTGCCGCGCAGTCCGTATCTCTTACTAGTTTCGTCACAGTTCGTGGATTTCCAATCAAGTTCGTACTTACTAAGATATGCATTTGTTAATGAACGGGTGTGAATTTTAACGAGGCAAAATTATGATACATAGCTTTAAACATCCACAGGCTCCTCCTAGTATTCATGTTGTTATAAATGACTTAAATTATTAAATATAAATAGACAAAATCGGTGACTCTGGCGCCAAGATGGCGGTATTTCCCTCATGTATATTTCCCAGGCTGACGCTTGTTGCTACGGTCCAGCGCCGAACCCCACCCCACTACGCGCGACATATGGTCGCTTCGTCACCTAGCCAGCCAGCTTGGGAAATGCTCTCCGATTCATGGCCGGCTACGGGCTACAGCACTTCCTAGCTATCGTGAATACATCAATGAGAGACAATAATTTATTAAAACTGGTAAAAATGTCTTCCTCACGTAAGAGGCACCTTACAATTTCTACTACGAAATCTATCCTTAGATTCTTTTCTCCTTAAATCAGATCTTTTCTTTTGTAATTCCATGGTTCACGAATAATAGTTTAGTAAGCATAATACAGCTGCCTTTTACGCAAAGAAAGTGAACAAAAGACTTCTAAGAGACCTCACCGCACTATGGTGCTGCATGGGCCACGACATCCACGGCCTCTGCTGCGTAGCGTCGCAGCATGGTGGCTTGATACAAACCGTGAAAATACAGCAGTACACCTCTGCCATACATTTCTTTTTTCTTCCATTACAGGCAGCTGCGGTACAGGTGTGACGGTCCTACATCCTCACACGTCACAGTTATTTCCTGTCTTTGGCAGGCGTTTTTAAGTTTATCTTTCGCATGGTTCCGTGTCGAGCCGTGAGGTAGTGACAGTCGTATAGCTGCATCTGACTGAACTGTTCCAGCAGTAAAGTGTGAATCGGAGTCAGCTGGTCGGCAGAGATCGTGAGATACAAGTACCCTGAGGTGTGAGTTTGGAATGTCGAGAACAAGACTGCCGTTTTCTCGAGTTGCTCAGTTTAATCATTTGCGGCGCATTTTTAGTACGCATGAACTATCAGCGTAAAGCAGTTCATTGTGTGCTGCGGAATGCGGCAATTTTCTGAAACATATTGCTAGATTTTTTCCTTTTCTTGTGTAGAAGTCCAGTTACAACAAATAAACAATATATCTATGGTCCATAATAGCGTGTATATTATAGCCTAAATCTATGGATCCTAATTCGCTTCTTAATAGGCTCACAAATCATTACTGAACCATTTGAACTGAAATTTAATCTCTATATTTTGTCTTCAGTTCGTTGCTGATTTTTGGCAAATTAGTCTAGATTTTCATGCAATTTACTAAGTCAGATCGGTTTGACTTTGAAGAGTTTTGTCTTGCCCCTACGCTACAATTCAGTCTTTGTACGGACCCACAGAACATATCTTGTGATTCTAGTTTTACCTGAGAGGTTCTCTACATGTGTTACACTTATGTGTTACTTGTTGATTAAAATATTTGTTCTATTAAAATATTTGTTCTACTATTAGTTTTCCTAATATCTTGCTAAGAACATTTTTTCTTCTGCGTGATTTCTTCATTTTCATTCACCCATTCTATATGTAATGTCTCAAAAATATGTGCTTTGCGACCGATTTACCGTCTCGTAATGATTTATTTTTAAAATTACTGTAGAGTAATTTTTATTGTTAAGTAAGTTGAGTTGAATGCTATATATAAATTTCATAATTATGCTGTGATACTTTCTTTTCTTCTCTCCATTATGTTCTATAACTTCTCCTAGACATTTAAATTTGTTTTTCTGATGTTTCTATACTTTCTGCTAAAGGTCGAGTTCTTTATCATTATCATTGTTTTTTTTCAAATTAGATTTTTTAATCGCGCCTATTCCGGAGTTTCTTTACGTATATCTATCTGTTTCTGTGCTACCTCTACTCCTCCTGTCAGAATTGCTAGATCTTCTACAAGAGTTAATTGAGGTTATCACTTTTTCATTTAATTTTATTCAACTTTTACAGAAAAGGTAGAAGAGGGTCACTCGCCTCATACAGCTACTGCCTTCGTGATAACGGCCTTGTGACACGGACATATAACCTGCTTGAAGAAGCTATGCCCATCGATGAAGGCATCAAGCAAGAAGGGATGCAGACAGTTAGCAGTAATGTTCGCGTCGTCCACAGCTACCAAGGTACCTTCGATTACTAGCAGTGCTTCCATGGAAACACTGTTGGGTGTCCCCCACAGCGTAATACTGGCCCCACTGACCTTCGTGCGTGACGCTGTATATTGTTAGAGTAGCCGTTAACGTGGATGACGACGTATCTGTACACGACCATCGACCTGGTGGAAGAAAAATATGATCTAACCGACCAGGCGAAATGTTTTCATTGATGTACGGTCCAGTCTCGACGATCCTGTGGTCACCGCCGTTGTAATTTACAGTCTCGTTCGGTGGACATGGGAACGCGCAGGGAGCGTTTGCTGTGGACAGCCACATTGAACACTATGCACTGGATGGTGTACTCGGAAACACTTGTGCCTGCGCCGTTCAGTGATGAGGTGTCGGCGTCCATCTTGTCGCCTACCCGTAGTTTTACCGCCCCTTAACCAGTTTACATAGATGTTCAATGCAGTAGCATGCAAACAGCCAATCAGCTTCGCCGAGATGCTCGTTCCCAGGCGCCGGACCATAAATGTGTGCCCTTTTCAAAGTCGAATTTGTCAGCTGAATTCCCCATTTGACTCGTATCGTTGCTAGAATGATTCCCTATTCGTCTCTGCTCCACTAATATACACACTAAGGAAAAGAAGCAACGCACCATGAAGGAACTATCCGAATGGCACGGGAATCGGTAGACGTGATGTAAATGTTCAGTCAAACAAGTGATCATAGAATGAAGGCTTTCACGGCAGGTGTTGTCATCACTTAACACTTTCGAGCTGAGATGCCGCGGTCCATACATAAGACTCTCCCCTGACGTTTGGCCTTCGACTGTGGAAGGCATCCTCCGAGGAAAATCGGCGAACTGCAACGAGAGCGCGAGTGAGCGCCGTATATATAAGCAATCCAGAGGGCGCCGCTGTCAGTCACGTGACGTCGGCTGTGCTATGATCTCTGATATTGCCAACTTTCTCAATTGAAATTAACCGATTGTCACGCTGTTGCTGCAATGTTGACATCCATATCTGATCCATCTTAATAGCTTAATCTTTTCTGTTAAAATTATTGCAGTATTTGGCAATCTCAATGGCCTCTCTGTATATTCGCGCATAATAATGCGACATGTTTGCTGTGACGGTCGTCTAACTAAACTTTATTTCATGATCACCTTCCTGAAAAACATGTTCCGCTACATCCGATTTATCAATATGTCCGAGGCGGCAGTTCCTTTTATGTTCACCCAGACGGGTGTTGACGTTTTTGTTGTGCCTACATAGACCTTTCCACAACTGCACGGACTTTTACAGACACCTGGTGTAGATAGAGGATGTCTTTTACATTTTGCGGATCTTAAACATTCTTTTATTTTCGTGGTGGGTCTGAGAACAGTTTCCACATCGTACTTGCTTAAAATTTTTCTAATGCGATCAGTGACCTTACTGATGAATGGTAAGAACACTTTCCCCTTGGGTTGGTGTCGATCCTCGTCCGTCCTGGTTGCCAGACTAGGGCGTAGTGCACGATCTATCTCTCTTTTGGTACACCCATTCTTCTTGAAGGTCGGTGTAAGGTGTTCAATCTCATCGTCGAAGTGAGGTGGTTCACATATTTTGTGCGCCCTGTCTATTCATGTTTTAATCACCCCTCTTTTATGTCTTGGCTGGTGGTTAGAATCTTTCTGCAGATAAGGATCAGTTTGTGTGTCTTTTCTGAAACCCTTATGACCCAATGATCCGTCCTCTCGTTTGATGACAGTCACATCTAAGAAGTTCAGGTGACCATCGATTTCCTTTTGCATAGTGAGTTGAATTCTTGGATTAATAATATTCAGATGTAAGAGAAAGGCATCCAGTACGTATTCACCATGGGTCCCTATAACAAATGTATCCTCTACATAACGATACCATCTGCCTGGTCTTTTTCTACACAACTGGCCATTAAAATTGCTACATCACGAAGATGACGAGCTACAAACGCGAAATTTAACCGACAGGAAGAAGATGCTGTGATATGCAAATGATTAGCTGTTCAGAGCATTCACGCAAGGTTGGCGCCGGTGGCGACACCTACAACGTGCTGACATGAGGGAAGTTCCCAACAGCAGTTGACCGGCGTTGCCTGGTGAAACGTTGTTGTGATGCCTCGTGTAAGGAGGAGAAATGCGTACCATCACGTTTCCGACTTTGATAAAGGTCGGATTGTAGCCTATCGCGATTGCGGTTTATCGTATCGCGACATTGCTGCTCGCGTTGGTCGAGATCCAATGACTGTTAGCAGAATATGGAATCGGTGTGTTCAGGAGGGTAATACGGAACGCCGTGCTGGATCCCAACGGCCTCGTATCACTAGAAGTCGAGTTGACAGGCATCTTATCCGCATGGCAGTAGCGGATCGTGCAGCCACGTCTCGATCCCTGAGTCAACAGATGGGGGCATCTGCAAGACAACAACCATCTGCACGAACAGTTCGGCGAAGTTTGCAGCAGCATGGCCTATCAGCTCGGGGACAATGGCTGCGGTTACCCATGACGCTGCATCACAGACAGGAGCGCCTGTAATGGTGTACTCAACGACGAAGCTGGGTGCTAAAATGGCAAAACGTCATTTTTCCGGATGGCTCAAGGTTCTGTTTACAGCATCATGAGGTCGCAACCGTGTTGGGCGACATCGTGGTCAACGCACATCGGAAGCGTCTATTCGTCATCGCCATACTGGCGTATCACCCGACGTGATGGTATGGCGTGTCATTGGTTACACGTCTCGGTCACCTCTTGTTCGCACTGACGGCACTTTGAGCAGTGGACATTGCATTTCAGATGTGTTACGACCCGTGGCTCAACCTTTCGGTCGATCCCTGCGAAACCCTACATTTCAGCAGGATAATGCACGACCGCATGCTGCAGGTCCTGTACGGGTCTTTCTGGATACAGAAAATGTTCGACTGCTGCCCTGGCCAGCACATTCTCCAGATCTCTCACCAACTGAAAACGTCTAGTCAATGGTGAACGAGCAACTGGCTCGTCACAATACGCCAGTCACTACTCTTGATGAACTGTGGTATCGTGTTGAAGCTGCATGGGCAGCTGTACCTGCACACGCCATCCAAGCTCTGTTTGACTCAATGCCCAGGCGTATCAATGGCGTTATTACGGCCAGAGGTAGTTGCTCTGGGTACTGATATCTCAGGACCTATGCGCCAATATTGCGTGAAAATGTAATCACATGTCAGTTCTAGTATAATATATTTGTCCAATGAATACCCATTTATCATCTGCGTTTCTTCTGGGTGTATCAAATTTAATGGCCAGTAGTGTAGCTGTTTGCAGCGCCCGCTGTTCAAAGTACTCCATGATCAAGTTAGGCTAAGAGGACTTCCCATAGACACTCCGTCAATCTGTTCATGAAAAACTTTATTATATTGAAAATCTACGAAAGGATAACGTTCTACGAGTCGGGGCGCGTAATGTCAGAAGCTTGAACGTGGTACGGAAACTAGAAAATCTGAAAATGGAAATGCAAAGGCTCAATCTAGATATAGTAGGGGTCAGTGAAGTGAAGTGGAAGGAAGACAAGGATTTCTAGTCAGATGAGTATCAGGTAATATCAACAGCAGCAGAAAATGGTATAACAGGTGTAGGATTCGTTATGAATAGGAAGGTAGGGCAGAGGGTGTGTTACTGTGAACAGTTCAGTGACCGGGTTGTTCTAATCAGAATCGACAGCAGACCAACACCGACAGCGATAGTTCTGGTATACATGCCGACGTCGCAAGCTGAGGATGAGCAGATAGAGAAAGTGTATGAGGATATTGAAAGGGTAATGCAGTATGTAAAGGGGGACGAAAATCTAATAGTCATGGGCGACTGGAATAGAGTTGTAGGGGAAGGAGTAGAAGAAAAGGTTACTGGAGAATATGGGCTTGGGACAAGGAATGAAAGAGGAGAAAGACTAATTGAGTTCTGTAACAAGTTTCAGCTAGTAATAGCGAATACCCTGTTCAAGAATCACAAGAGGAGGAGGTATACTTGGAAAAGGCCGGGAGATACGGGAAGATTTCAATTAGATTACATCATGGTCAGACAGAGATTCCGAAATCAGATACTGGATTGTAAGGCGTACCCAGGAGCAGATATAGACTCAGATCACAATATAGTAGTGATGAAGAGTAGGCTGAAGTTCAAGACATTAGTCAGGAAGAATCAATACGCAAAGAAGTGGGATACGGAAGTACTAAGGAATGACGAGATACAGCAATAAGGAATAGCACAGTAGGCAGTACAGTTGAAGAGGAATGGACATCTCTAAAAAGGGCCATCACAGAAGTTGGGAAGGAAAACATAGGTACAAAGAAGGTAGCTGCGAAGAAACCATGGGTAACAGAAGAAATACTTCAGTTGATTGATGAAAGGAGGAAGTACAAACATGTTCCGGGAAAATCAGGAATACAGAAATACAAGTCGCTGAGGAATGAAATAAATAGGAAGTGCAGGGAAGCTAAGACGAAATGGCTGCAGGAAAAATGTGAAGACATCGAAAAAGATATGATTGTCGGAAGGACAGACTCAGCATACAGGAAAGTCAAAACAACATTTGGTGACCTTAAAAGCAACGGTGGTAAGATTAAGAGTGCAACGGGAATTCCACTGTTAAATGCAGAGGAGAGAGCAGATAGGTGGAAGGAATACATTGAAAGCCTCTATGAGGGTGAAGATTTGTCTGATGTGATAGAAGAAGAAATTGGAGTCGATTTAGAAGAGATAGGGGATCCAGTATTAGAATCGGAATTTAAAAGAGCTTTGGAGGACTTACGGTCAAATATGGCAGAAGGGATAGATAACATTCCATCAGAATTTCTAAAATAATTGGAGGAAGTGGCAACAAAACGACTATTCACGTTGGTGTCTAGAATATATGAGTCTGGCGATATACCATCTGACTTCCGGAGAAGCATCATCCACACAATTCCGAAGACGGCAAGAGCTGACAAGTGCGAGAATTACCGCACAATCAGCTTAACAGCTCATGCATCGAAGCTGCTTACAAGAATAATACATAGAAGAATGGAAAAGAAAATTGAGAATGCGCTAGGTGACGATCAGTTTGGCTTTAGGAAAAGTAAAGGGACAAGAGAGGCAATTCTGACGTTACGGCTAATAATGGAAGCAAGGCTAAAGAAAAATCAAGACACTTTCATAGGATCTGTCGACCTGAAAAAAGCGTTCGACAATATAAAATGGTGCAAGCTGTTCGAGATTCTGAAAAAAGTAGGGGTAAGCTATAGGGAGAGACGGGTCATATAAAATATGTACAACAACCAAGAGGGAATAATTAGAGTGGACCATCAAGAACGAAGTGCTCGTATTAAGAAGGGTGTAAGACGAGGCTGTAGCCTTTCGCCCCTACTCTTCAATCTGTACATCGAGGAAGCAATGATGGAAATAAAAGAAAGGTTCAGGAGTGGAATTAAAATACAAGGTGAAAGGATATCAATGATACGATTCGCTGATGACATTGCTATCCTGAGTGAAAGTGAAGAAGAATTAAATGATCTGCTGAACGGAATGAACAGTCTAATGTGTACACAGTATGGTTTGAGAGTAAATCGGAGAAGACGAAGGTAATGAGAAGTAGTAGAAATGAGAACAGCGAGAAACTTAACATCAGGATGATGGTCACGAAGTCAATGAAGTTAAGGAATTCTGCTACCTATGCAGTAAAATAACCAATGACGGACGGAGCAAGGAGGACATCAAAAGCAGACTCGCTATGGCAAAAAAGGCATTTCTGGCCGAGAAAAGTCTACTAATATCAAATACCGGCCTTAATTTGAGGAAGAAATTTCTGAGGATGTACGTCTGGAGTACAGCATTGTATGGTAGTGAAACATGGACTGTGGGAAAACCGGAACAGAAGAGAATCGAAGCATTTGAGATGTGGTGCTGTAGACGAACGTTGAAAATTAGGTGGACTGATAAGGAATTAGGAAGTTCTATGCAGAATCGGAGAGGAAAGGAATATGTGGAAAACACTGATAAGGAGAAGGGACAGGATGATAGGACATCTGCTAAGACATGAGGGAATGACTCCCATGGTACTAGAGGGAGCTGTAGAGGGCAAAAACTGTAGAGGAAGACAGAGATTGGAATACGTCAAGCAAATAATTGAGGACGTAGGTTGCAATTGCTATTCTGAGATGAAGAGGTTAGCACAGGAAAGGAATTCGTGGCGGGCTGCATCAAACCAGTCAGTAGACTGATGACCAAAAAAAAAATATTGAAAATAAGTTGTTGTAGGGCAGTTCAGCCCTGAAGTGTTAAGTGATGAAGTCAAACAAGTGTTTGCTTTTTCAGGAAAATTTAATGATTTATTCAGTAGAAAGAGCTTCACACTTCGAGCAAGTCAGTAACGCGTTGGTCCACGTCTGGTCCTTAAGCAAACAGTTATTCGGCTTGGCTTTAACTAATAGAGTTGCTGGATGTTCTCCTGAGGGATATAGTGAAACAGTCTGCCCAACTGGCTTGTCAGAACGTCAAAATCCCCAGGTAGTTGGAAGGCCCTGTCCATAATGTCCCAAACGTTCTCAATTGGGGAAAGATCTGGTGACTGTGCTGGCAAATATAGGGTTTGGCAAGCACGAAGACAAGCAGTAGTAGTAACTGTCGCCGTGTGTGGGCGGGCATTGTCTTGCTGAAATGTAAGCCCACGATGGCTTGCCATGGAGGACAGCAAAGTGGGACATAGGTTGTCGTCGATGTACCGCTGTGCTGTAAGGGCGCCGTAGATGACACCCAAAGGGCTCCTGCTATGTAAAGACACTGTGCCCCAGATCACGACTCCTGGTTGTCGGGCCGTCCGGTGGGCAACAGGTTGGTTCCCACTGTTGTTCAGGCCATCTCCACACTCGTCTTTGGCGTGGATTCCGGTTGACTGGTGTAGAATTGTCTTCAGTGATGAGACCCATTTTGAACAGAGCTCCGATGCTCAGCGAATACGTTTTGGTTGTCATCCGCGACATCCTTACAGCGCAGAGGTACGATGATGTTATTCAGTGCCCCGTTTTGTTGCCCCTCATGGAACCCCATCCTGGGATTATATTTCAACAAGCTAATGCCTTCCAGCACGCAGCAAGGGTTCCTTCTGCTTGTGAAATCCTGCATTGGCCAACGAGGTCTCCGGATCTCTGCCCAATCGAGAACGAACGGAGCATTATGGGCGGGGTCCTCCAGTCAGCTCGTGATTTTGACGATCTAACGCGCCAGTTCCACAGAATTTGGCACGATATATCTCAGGAGGACATCCAGAACTACATCAGCAAATGCCAAGCGGAATGACTGCTTGTGTAAGGATCAGAAGCGGACCAACGCGTTATTGACTTGCTCTGTTTGTGCAGCTCTTTCTCTTGAACAAATGATCCAAGTTTCCTGAAACTGTTATCATATGTTTGTCTGTACATGCACGTCCCATCTACCGATTTCCATGCCATTCGGATATCTTCCTCGTGATACATCCTGTGCCTCCAACGCTACCGGGTGCCATTCACTCTCTTGTTAGACAATGGTCATAAAAGAATTTGAAGCCATTCCGGCTATTTTTCGATCATGACTGTCTCAAGAAATATGTAAAAGTTTTTTAAATAACCGCTACCAGTCACAAACTTTGTCAGCTGTTGTAGTACTTATTTATTTAGCGACATGTTTCGAGGGAATACCTCATCTTCAGGCTAAATGGCATTACAAAAACAATTTTACAATAATGTCATACTGATGTTACATAGTCTTTTCGTAAATGCTGTGTCTTCTGGCGTGGCAGTCAGCGCATTACAACGAGACTGCCACGCCAGAAGAACAAAGATAACTACACCATTTACGAAAAGACTATGTAACATCAGTATGACCTTATTGTAAAATTGTTTTTGCAATGCCATTTAGCCTGAGGATGAGGTATTCACTCGAAACATGTCGCTAAATAAATAAGTACTACAACAGGTGGCAGAGTTTATGACTGGTAGCTGTAATTTAAAACACCTTTACATAATGGTCATAAAGTTTTGACTTACCAGCGAATATCGATTGTTGATGTGAATGTAGTAGCTGAACGCTACTATTAATTCAACCCATACATCCACGGTAGCAGAAAACTATTTACGGTCCCTTAATGACAGCTGATTTGCACACTTGCAAGTAAACACTTGTTTGATACTGTGGCACTATTACAAAAGTGTGGCAAGACAATAAGAAACAACAACTAATATTTATTAAGAGTATGTTACAATATGGTACGTGACTTTGGTACAGTTTGATGCATATACTTGCTGTCTAAAACCTAATACAGTGATATCCCCTGTCTCCTGGCAGCCTACATATTCTCATTATATCTGGTTGAAATTGGGCAGACTGTCGATAGTCGATAATCTGTAAATAACAACTGCAAAGTGAGAAGGCAGTCTTCAGAGCACTGCACTCAGTAGGCTGGAGGCACTGTGCAAAACTGTCTAACTGTTGGTTCGTGACTGTCTGAGCGTACTGTTTGTTTCGTGTTTTGGTGTCCGCCGGTGGAAGCAGTCCCTTATCTGTTAGTACAAGACGGAAGCGAAGTAGTCTGTGGATGACAGCGTTCCCTATTACTAGTTATTCACCTCTACCGGTGGACATACGACAGGCTGGAGGAAGTGGCGTGAAAGCAGAAAGTGTCAGAGTTTGCGAGTGCCATCTGGAGGCTGCTACACGGACTGAGACCAAAGGAGTGGTTGTGTCTGTGAGGTGTCAGTCTCTCGCGGCATTTGTTGTGCACCTCTTGCTTGGTGCACAAGAAAGTCAAACTTCACAATGCATTTCAAACAGTGGCATTCACAGAGTATGTTAATTGAATGTAGCGGAGCACTACAGAACGGGACTTCAGCTACACCCTTTTTCGGGATTAAGTTTCGATGTTGATGTTGAAGCGGGGGTGGTCTCCTCGTCTGCTAACATCCCAGTTAAACTACTCTCGCCGCTTTGTCTCACATTAGAGTAGTAGAAACTTTGCATTTTCCTGTCTTTATTTTATTGTTTGCTTTGCTTCCATCATACAATATTCCATAACATCATCGGTATGTTACCATTGCGTTTTTTCAGCCAAAAATATCAGGTACCTGAAAGTGAGAAATACTTTACAATACTCACACAAAGAAAATGCATAAACTGTTCATAGATGATAACGTAAATTATGAAACTATTTTCGTTAAATAACTATTAATTGGGAAAAATCAGGGGTATTGAAAGAGAAAAAGACAACTGTTTTGTCATTATTTGTTCACAAGAAAAAAACATGAGAAAGATGAAAGCGCACGTTGTACGGCCATGTAAATATTATTTGATGTGTTTATATGTACATTTTCTTTAACAAACAAATGTCGATATTGTGAAATTGTTGAACGAGTGTTTTCCTATTCTTTCATTTTTCAGCAGTTTGCCATACAATTTTGACAACAACATTTGTTATCAAGTTTGATTATTCCTTTAATAATCTTTTACTAATTCTAGTTCCTGAATTCAGATTGTGTACTTCCTGGCAAAAGAGGTAAATCACACAAAAAGGGGAGGAGGAAACGAAATGAAACTTTATGGATTGAGTGGGTTGTGATCTTATTCACTGACCACCAAAAATAGTAAAATTCGCGAAGAACTTGTCAGTATGGGCTCACACACGTGTGATGTGTGATGTTACACCCCCTTTGGCTTGGATGGAAGGACCGATTCGGCTGGTAAGAGGTTCATAAAGCTGTTGCATCCTCTCCTGAGGCAAGCTGGCCACCAAGTGCTGTAACAGGTTCTTGATATCGTAGATAGAGGCATTGGTGCGGAGTTGGCGTCGAAGATGCCCTCCACATCATATATCAGGCACAGATCTGCGGATCTTTCTAGCCATTTGAGAACCTCAACATCACATAGACAATTCATCGAGACATAAGCTACACTATGTGATCAAAAGCAACCGGACACCCCCAGAAACATACGTTTTTCTTATTAGGTGCATTGTGTTGCCACCTACTGCCAGGTACTCCATATCAGCGACCTCAATAGTCATTAGAGATCGTGAAAGAACAGAATGGGGCGCTCCATGGAACTCATGGACTTCGAACGTAGACAGGGGACTGTGTGTCACTTGCGTCATACATTTGCAAGCGAGATTTCCTCACTCCTGAACATCATTAGGTCCACTGCTTCCGATGTGACAACGAAGTGGAAACGTGTACGGCCACGTATAGCACAAAAGCGTACAGGTCGACGTCGTCTGTTCACTGACAGAGACCGCCGACTGTTGTGGAGGGTCGTAATGTGTAATAGGCAGACATCTGTCCAGACCATCACACAGAAATTCCAAGCGGAATCAGGATCCACTGCAAGTACTATGACAGTTAGGTGGGAGGTGAGAAAACTTGGAGTTCATGGTCGAGTGGCTGCTCATAAGCCACACATCACACCGGTAAATGCCAAACGACGCCTCGCTTGGTGTAAGAAGCGTAAACATTGGACGATTGAACAGTGGATGAACGTTGAGTGGAGTGAAGAATCACGGTACACAAAGTGGCGATCCGATGGCAGGGTGCGGGTATGGCGATATGCCCGGTGAACGTCATCTGCCAGATTGTGTGCCAACAGTAAAATTCGGAGGCGGTGGTGCTATGGTGTGGTCGTGTTTCTCATGGAGGTGGCTTGCATCCCTTGTTTTTTGCGTACCACTGAGCAGGCTTACATTGATGTTGTAAGCACCTACTTGCTTCCCACCGTTTAAGAGCAATTTGGGGATGGCGATTGCATCTCTCAGCACGATCGAGACCTGTTCATAATTAACGGCCTGTGGCGGAGTGGTTACACGACAATAACGTCCCCGTATTGGACTGGCCTGCACAGAGTCCTGACCTGAATCCTGGAGAACACTTTTGGGATGTTTTGGAACGCCGACTTCCTGCCAGGCCTCACCGACCGACATCGGTACTTCTCCTCAGTGGAGCACTCCGTGAAGAATGGGCTGCAATTTCCCAAGAAACCTTCCAGCACCTAATTGAACGTATGCCTGCGAGAGTGGAAGCTATCATCAGGGATAAGGATGGGCCAACACCATACTGAATTCCAGCATTACCGATGGAGGGCGCCATAAACTTGTAAGTCATTTGGAGAAAGGTGTCTGATTACTTTTGATCACATAGTGTGTATGTGGGCAAGCATAGTTCTCTGAAAATTGGCAGCAAGATACTACTGACTGAGAGACAATAAATACGGATACAGCATATCCGTGACATACCGTTGGGCCATCAGTGTTCGCTCAGTCACTAAAAGCCCTGCCGGCCGCTGTGCCAGAACGGTTCTAGGCGCTTCAGTTCGGAACCGCGCTGCTGCTACGGTCAAGGGTTCGAATCCTGCCTCGGGCATGGATGTGTGTGACCTCCTTAGGTTAGTTAGGCGAAGTGGTTCTTAGGGGACTGATAACCTCAGATGTTAAGTCCCATAGTGTTCGGAGCCATTTGAACTAAAAGCCCCGACCGCAAGCTGTACCTGAAGCTATCCCACATCATCACAGGAGGAATAACGCCGCTGTGCCTCCGCAGATTGGAAGCATGGGACCTCTCCCCAGGTCACTGACATTCTTGCCGTCAATGGTCATCCTTGCTAGTGCAGAATGACGATTCATCGCTGAACAGAACACGAAGCCACCCATCAGCAGTCCGCGCTTCGCAGTCACCTCAAGACTCCCTAGTTTGTCTACTGCTAGTCTCTGACCAACCAATGGTGGTGGATGACACAGAATGTTACGGGGAGACCATTGCTTGTTCTCGGATGGCAAGCTTAGATGTGAAACGGTCACCATGTGCTTGGTGCACCATGGCGATTCACGCTTCTGGTGGTCATACATGGTCGACCGGAAACTTGACGTCGAGTATATCTGCCCTTAGGTTCCCATACAGTCCAACAACGAGCCATCGTCTTACTCGAATGCATAACACATCTGGATTCTATACCATTCGGCCAGCCAGCCAAATGCAAAGATCCCATTCAGATTCTGCCAGGTGCTGATATTGCTGTCTCACACGACTACACGGCATCACCCTGTCCTTCACAATGGTCGCACCTGAGGCTGTTCACACTTCTTACGTGGCATGATAGTTTCCAAAGGTTGACAACAGATGTCAGCTCATATTACACTACTGGCCATTAAAACTGTAACACTATGAAGAAATGCAGATGATAAACGAGTATGCATTGAACAAATATATTATACTAAAACTGCTGCTGAAATGTAGGGTTTCGCAGGGATCGAATGAAGGGTAGAGCCACGGGTCGTAACAAATCTGTTGTTCAAAGTGCAGTCAATGCGAACAAGAGGTGAGCGAGACGTGTACCAATGGCACCCCATACCATCACACCGGATGATACGCCAGTATGCCGATGATTAATACACGCTTCCAGTGTGCGTTCACCGCGATGTCGCCAAACACGGATGCGATCATCATGATGCTGTAAACAGAACCTGGATTCATTCGAAAAAACGACGTTTTGCCATTCGTGCACCCAGTTAGGCGTTGAGGACACTATCGCAGGCGCTCCTGTCTGTGACGCAGCGTCAAGGGTAACCACAGCCATGGTCTCCGAGCTGATAGTCCATGCTGCTGCAAACTTCGTCGAACTGTTCGTGCAAATGGTTGTTGTCTTGCAAACGTCCCCATCTCTTGAGTCAGGGATGCAGGCGTGGGTGCACGATCCGTTACAGCCATGCGGATAAGATGCCTTGAAACGTCCCCTTTGAACAATTTATACAGGACTGTGCTTAACCTGACACACAATGTTTTTAGCGCAACGCAATCTGACTTTCAGAAATCCCTACAAAAGAATGGCCCTGACTAACATTAAACTATACCTTTCACAAATCACTTACCCCACAAAAATCTTCGCTGCTCAAGCTACTGCAATACAGCGAGCGCCACTACTGCCAGCTAAATAAAAGATTCAAACTACTGAAGGCACTAACTACTGATAGGGATAGTTAGCAAATGAAAGATATTAATAGAGAACAAACAATGTATTTACCTTGATATCATCATATTCAAATATAGCAGTTCATGAAAAATTACAAAACTCCGCCATCTCTCTCCCCACATCCACCACTGCTGGCGGCTCACCTCCAACTGCGCAACGCTACGCGCTGTTCACATCCAGCTGCCTCTGCCCAACACTACAATGGCAGACAACAATGCAAACTAGCCACAGACTGCACACAGCACAGCCAGTGATTTTCATATTGAGCGCTACGTAACGTTGCCAATAAGAAAACATAAACAGCCTACTTACAGCCTGTCATCTCGACTGCTAGTGATACGAGGCCGTTGGGATCCAGCACGGCGCTCCGTATTACCCTCCTGAACCCACCGATTCCATATTTTGCTAGCAGTCATTGGATGTCGACCAACGCGAGCAGCAGTGTCGCGATACGATAAACCGCAATCGCGATTGACTACAATCCGACCTTTATCAAAGTCGGAAACGTGACTGTACGCATTTCTCCTCCTTGCACGAGGCATCACAACAACGTTTCACCAGGCAACGCCGGTCACCTGCTGTTTGTGTATGAGAAATCGGGGGAAACTTTCCTTATGTCAGTAAGTTGTATGTGTCGCTACCGGCGCCAACCTTGTGTGAATGCCCTGAAAAGCTAATTATTTGCGTATCACAGCATCTCCTTCCTGTCGGTTAAATTTCGCTTCTGTAGCACGTCATCTTCGTGGTGTAGCAATTTTAATAGGCAGTAATGTAGCTTTGCTGTAGCATCGGTTGTGTGCAGATTCCAGACGAATAGCGTCGGCGCATGATTGGAGTGGTGAAAATTATGCCAGCCGGAGTGGCCATGCGGTTCTAGGGTCTACAGTCTGGAACCGCGAGACCGCTACGGTCGCAGGTTCGAATCCTGCCTCGGGCATGAATGTGTGTGATGTCCTTAGGTTAGTTAGGTTTAAGTAGTTCTAAGTTCTAGGGGACTTAGGACCTCAGAAGTTGAATCCCATAGTGGTCAGAGCCATTGGAACCATTTTTTTGAAAATTATTTGCTGTCCCAAAGTTATGCCCACAGCCCCATAGTTACCCCTTTCAAAGACTGCTTACGTAACTTGATTTTTTGCATGTGATAATTAAAAGCTGTACGACTACCGGTCATAAATGGGATACCTGTGTTCGTCGAGCCAGAATCCTAGGTTTCTGTGGCCGCCCTGCGACAGCCGCTGGAGGCAGACCGTTACGACGGACGGAGACGGCGTCTTCCCGTCTCGCGTTGTCCCGGGAGGCAGCGCCTAATTACCACAGCTTCCGGCTGCCTGGTCTCGCAACCTGTATCCCTCACACCCCTGAGCTGGCTCGCCGTCTGCGGCCCCGTGGGGAAGCGAACGTCTCGAGGGGTGTGTACAGACACATCCGCGAGCCCCCCGCCCTGGAACAGCCGCACACTTCTTTTTATTTCTTATTCTGTTCCTGCTGCTTTCCACATCTGCGTCTACAGGATGAGGCAGCTACCATGGCCAGCCCAAACATGTTCAGAATGAGCAGTTTTATCGACGTACGGCTTTCGCTAAGTTATAGCGAACGATATTGCAGGTTCCCTGATGTAAGAAGATACACTACTGGCCATTAAAATTACTACTCCACCAAGATGACGTGCTACGACCCGAAATTTAACCGACAGGAAGAAGAGGCTGTGATATGCAAATGATTAGCTTTCAATAGCATTCAAACAACGTTGGCGCCGGTGCCGACACCTACAACGTGCTGACATGAGGAAAGTTTCCAACCGATTTCTCATACACAAACATCACTTGGCCGGCGTTGCCTGGTGAAACGTTGTTGTGATGCCTCGTGTAGGGAGGAAAAAGGCGTACCATCACGTTTCCGACTTTAATAAAGGTCCGATTGTAGCCTATCGCAATTGCGGTTTATCGTATCGCGACATTGCTGCTCGCGTTGGTCGAGATCCTATGACTGTTAGCAGAATATGGAATCGGTGGGTTCAGGAGGGTAATACGGAACGCCGTGCTGGATCCCAGCGGCCTCGTATCACTAGCAGTCGAGATGACAGGCATCTTATCCGGATGGCTGTAACGGATTGTGCAGCCACGTCTCGATCCCTGAGTCAACAGATGGGGACGTTTGCAAGACAACAACCATCTGCACGAACAGTTCGACGACGCTTGCAGCAGCATGGAGTATCAGCTCGGAGACCATGGCTGCGGTTACCCTTGACGCTGCATCACATACAGGAGCGCCTGCGATGGTGTACTCAACCACGAACCTAGCTGCACGAATGGCGAAACGTCATTTTTTCGGATGACTCCAGGTTCTGTTTACAGCATCAAGATGGTCGCATCCGTGTTTGGCGACATCGCGGTGAACGCACATCGGAAGCGTGTATTCGTCATCGCCATACTGGCGTATCACCCGGCGTGATGGTATGGGGTGCCATTGGTTATACGTCTCGGTCACCTCTTGTTCGCATTGACGACACTTTGAACAGTGGACGTTACGTTTCAGATGTGTTACGACCCGTGGCTCTACCCTTCATTCGATCCCTGCGAAACCCTACATTTCAGCAGGATAATGCACGACCGTATGTTGCAGGTCCTGTACGGGCCTTTCTGGATACAGAAAGTGTTCGACTGCTGCCCTGGCCAGCACATTCTCCAGATCTCTCACCAACTGAAAACGTCTGGTCAATGGTGGCCGAGCAACTGACTCGTCACAATACGCCAGTCGCTACTCTTGATGAACTATGGTATCGTGTTGAAGCTGCATGGGCAGCTGTACCTGTACACGACATCCAAGCTCTGTTTGACTCAATGCCCTGGCGTATCAAGGCCGTTGTTACGGCCAGAGGTGGTTGTTCTGGGTACTGATTTCTCAGGATATATGCACACAAATTGCGTGAAAGTGTAATCACATGTCAGTTCTAGTATAAAATATTTGTTCAATGAATACTAGTTTATCATCTGCATTTCATCTTGGTGCAGCAATTTTAGTGGCCAGTATTGTAATAGATAATGCCCTGGCGTATCAAGGCCGTTGTTACGGCCAGAGGTGGTTGTTCTGGGTACTGATTTCTCAGGATATATGCACACAAATTGCGTGAAAGTGTAATCACATGTCAGTTCTAGTATAAAATATTTGTTCAATGAATACTAGTTTATCATCTGCATTTCTTCTTGGTGCAGCAATTTTAGTGGCCAGTATTGTAATAGAGTCGCGCTAGAAGTACAGCTTCCCGCGTAGGCCGCGTGCGTCGGTGCGTGCCATCACGTAGCCAGCAGCCAGTAACGAAGACACACGCCCCAGCTAGCGGCTTGGCAGCTGGCGTGCGGAGGCGTCGGCACAGATTGTAGGGGGCGCCGTGTCAACGGCGAGAGATCGCGCCGCGCGTCGCCAATGGGATAATTGGTGGAGCAATGGAGGGGAGGGGGGATCGGGAGGGGAAGGGCCGCGGAAGGGGTGGGAGGCGAGGGTTCGGCAGCCAAGTGTTGGCGGGGAAGCGCGTAAGTGATGCGGTCGGGGGCGCGGGGCAGCGGCCTTGCGCCGTGCTGCGATGCTCGCCCGACATAACTCCAGGCCGCTGGTGTTTGATGACAAATCAGTTCGGTTGGCAGCACTGCTACCAGAGTAGAAAGCCTTTTGTTTTAAAATCCTGGCCACTGTGTGCACGGACGTACACAGCCCGCAGCAGTTGCTGAGGTTGAATGTTTTCAAGGATTATTAATGCTTTCAAGAAGACTTACCTTATTTATTATTTTCAGTCAAAACTTTGAATATCCTTCATTGAAGATTTTTGTGTGTATGATTTCCCGGCATAGGGGAACTCGGGGCGGAACGGGGTACTTAATGTTTAACAATTTGTATAAAATAAGGGAACACAAGGAAACACTTCTTAAAATTGCAGCCGGCTGGTGTGGCCGAGCGGTGCTAGGCGCTACGGTCCCAGGTTCGAATCGTGCCTCGGACATTGGTGTGTGTGATGTCCTTAGGTTAGTTTGGTTTAAGTAGTTCTACGTTCTAGGGTACTGATGACCTCAGAAGTTAAGTCCCATAGTGCTCAGAGCCATTTAAACCATTTTTAAACCTTAAAATTATTTTAAAAAATACCTTGTAGTGTAACCTAATGTACCTTATTTTAAAATCACTTAAAACAATACATCTTGCATTTTTTTACAATTTTTCAAAGAAAGCCTTGCATATTTCCCGTTCCGCCCCACCCACGGGGTAGCATGGGATAAGGTTATTTTTTGTTAATTTACTGCGTAAACGTTGAATTTGAGTTACGAATATCATATTAAACTATGACAAAATGTTGCATATAAGGCAATTCAGACTAAGGAATGTGTAATTTAAACAATTAAATAGTCATTCTTCAAAATAAGAAAATACTTTAATGTCATTCTGAAAAACGTGCAATGCTTAATATCCACCAAACCACTAACTGCTAGTCCTTTCGACAACAGTCACAAATCAGTATTTCCTCTTCGTCTTCACTGTCTATGCCAGCACATGAACTGTGTGCCCACATGAAACACCTCTGGCATGTGGCCCAGCCCTCATTAGAAACGGAGTAAAAGTCCCCACAGTAGAGACACTCAGCATCCTCTCTCTCTCTCTCTGACTCTCTCTTCTCTATCGTCTTCTTTCTCTTATTTTTCTTAAGGTCTTTGATGTCCTCTGTTTTGGTTTTTTTAGGTGTACAGTTAGATATTTTTGCCTTATGTTGCATTGCACCTGACGTCTCTGTCCTGACATTGTCCATATTTGTGCAGCCTCCATCGCTTTTACGTTCCATTGCTGTCTATCAATCTTTTTCATGTACGTTCGCACCATCTGGAACAGCAAGGGGGAAAGAAAAAAAAATAGTTTGCTTTCTACTTTTGAGGTTAACAACTTCTGTGTAATAACTGACGTATTTAAACGCATTAAATAACTAAAAAACAAATGCCATGCACCTTAAGGGGATGTGTCATTTTAGGGTATACAATTAACAATTAACAGCTTACCTGGCTTTGAAATTCACCAAACGTTAGAACAACTCAAGCGGTAACGTGACGGACAACAATTCACTTAGATCTCGCACTTCAAACTAAATCAAAATGACTGCCAACACTTCCCTTCCATTCAGAGAAATAGTTACATGCCCATACAACAGGTTGCACCACTGACCAGTCTACAAAACAGGAATTTCCCATTGTGCCTCGCTGTCCCGTTCTACATCTACATCTACATTTATACTCCGCAAGCCACCCAACGGTGTGTGGCGGAGGGCACTTTACGTGCCACTGTCATTACCTCCCTTTCCTGCTCCAGTCGCGTATAGTTCGCGGGAAGAACGACTGTCTGAAAGCCTCCGTGCGCGCTCTAATTTTACATTCGTGATCTCCTCGGGAGGTATAAGTAGGGGGAAGCAATATATTCGATACCTCATCCAGAAACGCACCCTCTCGCAACCTGGCGAGCAATCTACACCGCGATGCAGAGCGCCTCTCTTGCAGAGTCTGCCACTTGAGTTTGCTAAACATCTCCGTAACGCTATCACGATTACCAAATAACCCTGTGACGAAACGCGCCGCTCTTGTTTGGATCTTCTCTATCTCCTCCGTCAAACCGATCTGGTACGGATCCCACACTGATGAGCAATACTCAACTATGGGTCGAACGAGTGTTTTGTAAGCCACCTCCTTTGTTGATGGACTACATTTTCTAAGGACTCTCCTAATGAATCTCAACCTGGCACCCGCCTTACCAACAATTAATTTTACATGATCATTCCACTTCAAATTGTTCCGCACGCATACTCCCAGATATTTTACAGAAGTAACTGCTACCAGTGTTTGTTCCGCTATAATATAATCATACAATAAAGGATCCTTCTTTCTATGTATTCACAATACATTACATTTGTCTATGTTAAGGGACAGTTGCCACTCCTTGCACCAAGTGCCTATCCGCTGCAGATCTTCCTGCATTTCGCTACAATTTTCTAATGCTGCAACTTCTCTGTATACTACAGCATCATCCGCGAAAAGCCGCATGGAACTTCCGACACTATCTACTAGGTCATTTATATGTATTGTGAAAAGCAATGGTCCCATAACACTCCCCTGTGGCACGCCAGAGGTTACTTTAACGTCTGTAGACGTCTGTCTATTGAGAACAACATGCTGTGTTTTGTTTGCTTATAACTCTTCAATCCAGCCACACAGCTGGTCTGATATTCCGTAGGCTCTTGCTTTGTTTATGAGGCGACAGTGCGGAACTGTATCGAACGCCTTCCGGAAGTCAAGAAAAATAGCATCTACCTGGGAGCCTGTATCTAATATTTTCTGGGTCTCATGAACAAATAAAGCGAGTTGGGTCTCTCACGATCGCTGTCCGGAATCCATGTTGATTCCTACATAGTAGATTCTTGGTTTCCAAAAACGACATGATACTCGAGCAAAAAACATGTTCTAAAATTCTACAACAGATCGACGTCAGAGATATAGGTCTATAGTTTTGCGCATCTGCTCGATGACCCTTCTTGAAGACTGGAACTACCTGTGCTCTTTTTCAATCATTTGGAACCCTCCGTTCCTTTAGAGACTTGCGGTTCACGGCTGTTAGAAGGGGGGCAAGTTCTTTCGCGTACTGCCCAAGTTCCCCTATACTGTCGAGGAAAAGCTAAGACGCTCCACAAAACGTCGCAGTATTTTAACACTGCCATCCTGCTGAAAACTCGAAACCTTCTCGCCAAGTCATTTGTAGTTTCACGAAAAAGACTCGCGAGCCATGCACTGGCCCGTGGCCCGGGTACCATAGCGCTCAGCTTCGGTGACGCATTTTCCCCACGTTCGGCCTCGCTGCACATTTTACCCATCGCCACGGCACGCTGTCAGAGCGTGAGGAGGGGGTTAGGGGGAAATTAAGAACGCGCTGCATTTAAATAGCAATGCAGTCCCACTACATATGACTTGGGTTTATATTTCACATTTTGTAAGTAGGCTGTTTAGGTTTTTATGTTCGTAACGCCACGTAGCGCTCTATATGAAAATCACTGACTGTGCTGTGTGAAGTCTGTGGCTGGTTTGCATTGTTGGAATACTTGCTATTGTAGTGTTGGGCAGTTGGATGTGAACAGCGCGTAGCGTTGCGCAGTTGGAGGTGTGCCGCCAGCAGTGGTGGATGTGGGGAGAGAGATGGCAGAATTTAGAGAGCGGACAACCTGGACGCTTTTCCATCAGGAAGAGTAAATTTGTAAGACAGGTGACTTTTGAACACTATTAAGGCAAATACATTGTTTGTTCTCTATCAAAATCTTTCATTTGCTAACTATGCCTATTAGTAGTTAGTGCCTTCTGTAGTTAGAATCTTTTATTTAGCTGGCAGTATTGGCGCTCGCTGTATTGCAGTAGTTCGAGTAACGAAGATTTTTGTGAGGTAAGTCATTTATGAAAGGTATAGGTTATTATTAGTCAGGGCCATTCTTTTGTAGGGATTATTGAAAATCAGATTGCGTTGCACTAAAAACATTGTGTGTCAGTTTAGTGTTGATCAGAATAAGTAAAAAGAGAAATGTCTGAGTACGTTCAGCTCTGTTCAGCTGTTTGAAAATCAAATTACGTAAGAGGTTTATCAGCACAGTAATTCATAAATTTTTCTAAGGGGAGTTTTCAATTTATCAACATAGATCATAAACGAAATAAATTTTCAGTATTATTTACGAGGGTTGCCCATAAAGTAATGCAACGAATTTTTTGTCATCTGCATCTACATCTTAGTCCGCAAACCACCTTATGGCGTGTGGCGGAGGGTACTTTCAGTACCACTATCTGAACCCTCCAACCCTGTTCCACTCGCGAATAGTGCATGGGAAGAATGATTGTCGGTAAGCCTCTGTACTTGCCCTAATTTCTCGAATTTTCTCCTCGTGGTCAATACGCGAGATGTATGTGGGTGGAAGTAACAGGTTGTCTGACACCTCCTGAAGTGCTGTCCCGAAATTTCAATAGTAAATCTCTCCGTGATATACAACGCCTCTCTTATAACGTCTGCCAGTGGAGTTTGTTCAGTATCTCCGTAACGCTCTCTCGCCAGCTAAACGATTCCGTGACGAAACGCGCCGCTCTTCGTTGGATCTTCTCTATCTACTCCTCTCTGATAGGGATCCCAGAGAGACGAACAATACTCAAGAATCGGACGAACAAGCTCCTTATAAGCCACTTCTTTCGTGGACGAGTTATGTTTCCTTAAGATTCTTCAGATGAATCTGAGTCTGGTGTCTGCTTTTCCCACTGTCTGCTTTATATGGTCATTCCACTTAAGATCGCTCTGGATAGTTACGCCTAGATATTTTACGGCAGATGCTGTCTCCAGCTGTTTCTCATCGGTAGTGTAGCTGTACAGTAGTGGACTTCTTTTCCTATGTATGCGCAATATGCTACATTTATTTACGTTCAGGGTCAACTGCCAGAGTCTGCATCCATCAGTTCTCTGCAGGTCGTTCTGCAAATTCTTACTATATTTTGGTGTTGCTAAAAAACAACTGCATCATCTGCGAATAGCCTTCTATTCTCTTCTTGTCTGAACTATTTATCGTCCACGTTTCACTTCCATGCATGGCTACACTCCATACAAATACTTTCAGAAACGACTTCCTGACGTTTAAATCTATACTCGATGTTGACAAATTTCTCTTCTTCAGAAACGATTTCCTTGTCATTGCCGCCTGCCGAGGTGGCCGAGCGGTTCTAGACGCTGCAGTCTGTAACCGCGTGACCGCTACGGTCGCAGGTTCGAATCCTGCCTCGGGCATGGATGTGTGCGATGTCCTTAGGTTAGTTAGGTTTAAGTAGTTCTAAGTTCTAGGGGACTGATGACCATAGATGTTAAGTCCCATAGTGCTCAGAGCCATTTGAACCATTTTTGACCCATCACAAAATGTTACGTCTCCAAGGGCGTTGTGTGTGTCGTACACCAGTGGCGGAACAAATATCGGAACTAAAGATATAAAGAAGTTACGCCTGCCGAGCAAATAACATTAACTTAAACTGGGCGCAGACCTAAACAAAGAGGTCGGCGGAGCAGAAAAAGAAATGGGCGTGTCCGAGCTCGTGTAATTCATTACACCAGGACGCTCCAGGCGTGGTCACGTGGCGTAAAAGAAAAAGGCTGCGAACGACATCAGGGACATCCTCTTCACGTTGCCAACTACTATTGTGTACAGCTTCAGGGAACGAGCAGCTTCTGGCTCGGTCGATACGCCAATAAATGAGGCAGATGGAGAACCTGCCATTTCCTAACGAACCGTTCCCGGTGGAAGAGTGGAACCAGGTAGTGCTTCGAGGTAGAAACCACGGCTCCTGGACTAGGCGATATGTAGCATTGCAAACTTCTCTTCACAGCTTCCAATAAAATGTGGGACAACTTGCGTAGCGTCCTCGGCTAATAATCAAACTGTCCTCGGTCCCGGGTTCGAAACCAGCCACTGCTTAAATCATCAGCAATGGCAGCCGAGGACTTCCGGCATAAGAAATCATCGTTGTTCTGCCAGCAAACGGCTTCGTCAAAGAAGGCGGAGCAGAGGACAAAGGTCCAGGACATCCTCTTGTCCTTTGGGTAAGAAACTGCCCCTAAAATGCGAAAGAATCAGCAATAATCAACGTCTTGAGGATAAAAAAAGACAATGAAACCAGTGAATTAAAGACAGATAATGTATATCCACAGGACATGTGGATAAGTGTTATGATGAACTCTCCATAGGAAAAGATGCCAGACTAGTCCCCCATTCGGATCTACGAGAGGAGACTACCAAGGGGGATAAAACTTAATAACCCACAAAAGGTCACCGTTCTATAATAAAGTGCCAAACAAACTGGTACACCGGCCTAAGATCGTGTAGGATCCCTGCGAGCACGCAGCAACGCCCAAACACGACGAGGCATGGACTCGACTAACGTCTGAAGTAGTGCTGGAGGAAATTGACATCATGAATTCTGCAGGGCTGTCCATAAATCCGTAAGAGTACGAAGGGGTGCAGGTCTCTTCTGAACAGTGCGTTGCAATGCATCCCAGATATGCTCAATAATGTTCCTGTCTGGGGAGCTTGGTGGACAGCGGTAGTGTTTAAAACCAGGAGAGTGTTCCTGGAGTCACTCTGTAACAATTATAGACGTGTGGGGTGTCGCATCGTCCTGATGAAATTGCCAGAGTCCGTTGGAACGCTCAATGAACATGAATGGATGCAAGTGATCAGACAGGATGCTTGCGTACGTGTTACCTGTAAGTCGTATCTAGACGTATCAAGGGTCCCATATCGCTCCAACTACACACGCCCCACACCATTACAGAGCCTCCACCAGCTTCAACAGTCCACTGCTGACATGCAGGGTCCATGGATTCATGAGGTTATCTCCATTGTAACCTCCCCACCGCAATTTTTTTAAAAGAAGATGTAGCAATACTTAATAGAAATGGGAGCCAAGTGTAACCTCCCCACAAAAATTTTAAAAGAAAATAACGATACTAATTAGAAATGCTGATGGACATGGCTCTATGCGTAACCTGCCCACAATCAAATGTACTGACAATGGCAACAAATGTGAAATTCGCAATCTGACTCAATTATAAATCCTTCAAAAAATTAAAGTCCATTCAGTGACAAGAAAATTCAATTAAACCGAAATATCGGTTTTTGGCCCTGTGTAAAAACAATCAGAATTAAAGTCTTACCTCAGAATAAATGGATGTCACATATCTGCTCTTGTTGTTGCGCACCACTTGGAGGAACTGCATTGCAAATAATAATATTCTCCTTTTTTTTGTAATTCTAGTGAAATTTTTCTTCAAAAAGAAGTGGAATGAAATGGGAAGTGCAACGAGATCTTTAGTTCAAAAAAAAATTAAACTTTTGAGAAAATGCTTTTGAAATAAAAAATTATTATTGAGAGACTTGTTGGAGAATAATTACAATAAATAAAATTTTTCATTATCTAATGATTATATTAATTAACAGTATACCTTATTCCTCATCTTGACCATTGTTGCCGACCGCCTACACCACACAACCGCACTGGGCTGCTACTACTGACCGACCGCTCTGCATGACGACTACAGACTGAGTACTGCTCTCAACTAGACAGAGCTACAGACTCGCAACGACTGACTGACTGCTACTCTGCATAGCGACAACTCACTCGCAAAAACTACTACTGACTGAGAACCGCTCGCAACACTCGCGCGGTCAAGCGCATACTCTCTGGTCACAGATGCTACAATGCCTCGCCATCGCTGCTGCGTTACATACGTGTTTCATAACCCTCCACTCGGGGGGCAAAAATTTGGCAGCGATGGTGAGTCATTTGGACTTGCCAAGCGCGGCAAAATTTTTCTTTAATTAACAAAATCCTACAACTTACAGAATATTTAAATGTTGTGCACACGCACTAAGTACAAAATATATCAGACAAGGACAAAATGTGAATACTAAACATAGTAGCAAATCAGAAAAAAGTATATACAAACTTTTTGACAGATAAAGTGCACAGGCACTGAAAAAATTCTCTAGCATATGCAGAACAAATAAACAGACTGGCAAGAATAATTAGATGTAGTACATATAGTAAATGTTGTGCACACGCACTAAGTACAAAATATATCAGACAAAGACAAAATGTGAGTACAAAACATAGTAGCAAATCAGAAAAGTATATACAAATTATTTGACAGATAACAAAGTGCACAGGCACTGAAAAAATTCTTTAGCATATTCAGAACAAATAAACAGACTGGCAAAAAATATTATGTTGACAAGTGTACATGCACTGAAAAATGTCTTTAGCATTTTCACAACAAATAAACATAATGGCAAAAAAAAAAAATTCATGTCCAAAGTGCACATGCACTGAAAAATGTCTTTAGTATTTTCACAACAAATAAGCATAATGGCAAACATCATGTCGACCAGTGACATAAGTGTACTCACACTGGAGTTTAGCGAATCGAAAAATGTATAACCTATGAACATAAATGATGTTACCAAAAAAAAAATTTTTTTCTTTATGTGACAAGAATCAGGATAGGAAAGGGAAGGATTGCATCATGGTTGTAGCACTTTAGATTGCACACAGCTGCTCTGAAAGTCCATATCTTTCCACAGTAGTACAACACCAAGTGACACAACTTGAAGTTCTTTTCCCATCAGAATTTATCAGTGTAGCCAAGACACTGAACTGTCGTAGTAATGTTCCATGTTTTCATTTTGGCAGTACATTAGGTACACCAAACAGTGGGACCATAATAATGTCTTCATCGCTCATGGTGGTGGACAGCATGTCGTGTCAACACCACACTCTTACAAGGCACACCAACGTAGAATTAGTGCAAAACCAAATATAGTGCTCCATGATCACTGGGATAAACAGGACAAATGGACATTGCAGTAATTCAGGGTAGTCAGCTTATGAGGTGAAGGACATCAAGTCACATAATATTGACAATTACAGTCTTCATTGATAGTTCGTGGCATTCATAGCCCAGTTATTGAACATTTCTGTACCAAGTATGTAGTATTACAGAAAAATGTTCATTAATTGTTTTACATAGAATCAGTAGCCTTCTTTTCCTGGTTACAAAATATTATGAAATAATCGCATTCTTTTCAGTTACAGAGTATAATCAAGAATCATTAACCTTCTCCTAATTACAGTTAATTAATCATTTGTCATTAATTAATCATTTGTCTAATTACAGTTAATTAATTAATCATTTGTCATTTCAATATACTAAGAATTATTAGCCTTAATTAATTACAAAGCATTATTAAACAGTACCATAGTTAATTAATTATGTGTCATTCCAATCTATTAAGAATCATTAGTCTTTTCCTAATTACAAAGCATTATTAAACAATCACATTTATTTCCAATTACAAAGTATGAACATTGAAAACAAGAGTTAATTAATGGCATAATTAATAACAATTTCGTTGATTGACATTAATTATTGGCACTCAGTGGCCATCAAGTATTGAATAGAATAAAACATAGTTCATCATTCAGTATTATTCAGATCATTACAAAGTCATTATTAAAAATCAGTTAATTACAGTCAAATCATTAGTAATCACAGGCATTACAATAAACAGTGGCAGTTATTAGCTAGTGACAAAGCATTATTTTGAATATAGTCTCATTAAGAGGTCATTACTCGAGTGACATGCTATTCAGAGTTGATCAGTATTATTCAGAATTATCATAAACTAGTGACATTATGTGGGACTGGTAATACATTTTTTTTGGTAGCAATGCATTGCGTTGGGATCGATAATTAATTGCCGAGGCATAATACTTTTTGCTTTTGACCTATTGCTGCAAATGAGGATAGGTAACGTCATTCGTCATGAGTCAGCTGTAGCAAGATTATGTAACAAGGCAGTACATGTGATCACATTTATAAATGATAAACACAAATGGGTAAAAAATATAAAAATGCAAGTACTAGAACAGGTATAATAAGTAACAGGTTTAGTAACTGTCATGAAAAACTTCTCCTGGAAAAAATACAAAAACGGATTATTGACCTGAAAGAAGAAACGCACACTATGCTGAAAAGTAGTGAACTTCGAATTAACAAGTAGTGAAATGTGTATAAAATGTGTTCCATAGCTGTCCTTTCCAAAACTTTCCGTCATCCTACTATGCAATGTAACACCTGCTGTCAAAGCAAACTGCAACAAATACTTAAATAACTACGTAGCATAAATACATAACTTCAACATTATCCTCATCTGTAAAGAAAAAACTTCATTATCCATCACTTCATTATCCATATTATCATAACTTCATTATTATCACCACCTGTAAAGAAAAACTTCATTATTCATAATACCATTTCCTTCATCATTATTCATCAGTATTCACTATCATCTGCAAAAAATCACTTCATTACTCATTACCTAACTATTCCTTATCTCTAGCATATTTCATCACTAAAATAAGATGTGTAGTTCTCTCTGACAGCCTGCATCAATCACCTTGTATTCTGAAAGAAAAAATTAGTTAAGACTGCTATTCTGTGATGAGTATAGTATAGTCTTGTTAATGCTTGTTAATCCTGATCCCTTTACTCTTCCTCATAAAGTTATTGCATCTCCTTTCGTTTATTCCGTAGGTGAAATTCCCATTTATGTTAAATTTATTTCTTAGAATCATCATTCCTTTCTGAAATTGATGAACAAAGATTAATGTCTTGCATTTAAATCCTATACCCACTAAATAATGACTGGTTTATGGTGACACAATTAACCATACAGCATAACATGACAGAAAACGTAATATGTCCAAGACATTGACAGTGTTCAAAAACAAAGATATACACAGAATAATACAATGCAGCAGCAAAAAAATGTGAAACAGTCACGATGTTGAGATGTCATAAGGCAAAAAATGTCAAAGTCGACTGGTGTGTGTTATATCTTAATTATTTCATAGTCCATACAAACAAAACTGGAGTACAGTCACATACACAAAAAAATGGAAAATGTGCACGGTCTGATGTGTAACGACAAGAAAAGCGACCTGCTAACCTTACCTTGCCGGGCACTTGCCAAGAAAAAATACGATAATCATCAATAAGTAGTCACATAAATATAATTGCTGAAATAGTCGTAAATGTGTAAATTCATCTGGAAAAATATGCACGGTCTGATGTGTAACGACAAGAAAAGCGACCTGCTAACCTTACCTTGCCGGGCACTTGCCAAGAAAAAAATACGATAATCATCAATAAGTAGTCACATAAATATAATTGCAGAAATAGTCGTAAATGTGTAAATTCATCTGGAAAAATATGCACGGTCTGATGTGTAACGACAAGAAGAGCGACCTGCTAACCTTACCTTGCCGGGCACTTGCCAAGAAAAAAAAATACGATAATCATCAATAATTAGTCAGGTGAATTAATTGCATTAGTAAATGGCATCATAGTGTGTTGAATCATACAGTGGTTTCACTCAATAAACGGTTTAATGTTTGAGATATGGTGATTGCCTTTCGATTTTCTGGTTCTCAAAGTTTCGACGTGTACAACATTGGGGTGAGGGATACTGCGAATCCGATACGGACCTGCGTATAGAAGTTCAAATTTACTGCACTTACCTTTTAATTTGCTGGATAAATAGTGTGTACGTACTAGTATCTTCTGTCCAACGTGAAAGACGCGGCGTGTACAAACCTGTTTTTGCTGTCTTCTCCGGCGCTCTGCGGCACGTTTGATGTTGTTCAGCGCAATGTCAATTATTTCGTGGTGTCGTAGGCGACGATTTTTGGGGAATTCTATTAATTCTTTAATTTTGTTCGGTGGTTCAACGTTTTTCAGTATAACAGTCGGAGATAGCATAGTGGATTCATTTGGAATGGAATTAATTACATCTTGGAATGAGAGTATGTGTGTATCCCAATCAATATGTCTTTTGTGGCAGTATATTCGGCACAGCTTACCAATTTCTTTCATTAATCTTTCACAGGGGTTCGAAGAAGCGTGGTACTTGGATATACAAATCGGAGAAATGTTTCTGGCTCGTAACATGCGTGTCCGTATACTACTACGAAATTGTGATCCATTGTCGGAAATTACTTTCATTACATGCCCTACATGAGATAGAAAATGTTTTATAAATGCATTTGAAACAGTTTTAGCAGTAGCTTTGCGTAATGGAGTGAAAGTAACAAATGTTGAAGTGAGTTCAACAGCGACAAAGATGTAGCAAAAACATGGTAGTGAGGTCGGACATGTTCTTTTGTGTTCCGATTCTACTTTGTTACTATCCGTAATAGTTTGCACGTGTCAAAATTAATCATTTGCTGAAAAACATTTGTTTGTGTTTTGTGAGTGTCGTAAATTGGTAGTGACAGCAGAAGACAACACAGCTGACGGACAGAAGCATTAGCTCGTGCAGCTGACCAAAGCATGTGAAAGAAAAAAAAAGAATACTATGTCTCGTAATGACGACGAAATGAAATTTTCAAATGCAACTTGTTGAATGTACATGACGCTGAAATTTGCTTTGCAGAAGTTGGTTGCGATGTCTTGCTGATTGTTACTGAGAGAACGCGATAGTGCGTCTGCTATAACATTTTGTGTACCGGGAATATGAACAATCGTAAAATTAAATTCTTGTAAATATAGTTTCCATCTACTTAATCTGTCGTGAGTAAATTTAGCTGAAAGCAAAAATTGTATAGCTCTATGGTCTGTGTAAACGGTGGTATATCTGCCATAAAGAAAGTGCCGAAATCTCGTAAAAGCCCATACAACACATAATGTTTCCAGTTCTGTAACGGAATAATTTCGTTCAGCAGGTGACAAAATGCGACTTGCAAATGCGATGTTTTTAATTACTGTAGAACCATCTTCTTCAATTTCCTGAAAAATATGTACACCTAAAGCGGTGTTAGAGCTGTCAGTGGCAATGGAAAAATTTCTGGTGAGATCTGGGTGCGATAAAAGTAGAGCATTCAATAAAGCATGTTTCAAATAACATTCTCGTGAACAAAATTCTGCGTGTCAAAAGTAATGTTTGCGTTACTGTAGTATGCAATCTGTGCTGTATCTGGTTAAATTCTATCGTACGTGTTATTATTTACGGGAGAATGTTGTGGCATATCCACTGTATGAACTGTTCTGTTATTTCATACTGACGTGTTACGCTATGGATGACACCTATTGTCTGGATCATTCATGATAATGTGTTGTTGCTAATGTTCTTGCTGCTGAAAAGATCGACTGTTATTAAATGTACGCTGAAAATTGTGCTCATCATTTTTACGTCTGTCATGATAGTAATTTCTATACGGCGCATAGCGATGCGAGTTGAAATAGTGTGTTGTCTGTACGTAGTTATTTCTTTGCTGCCATGCGATACTATTTGTTGGAGCTGGGACTATACGTGCACGCGGCGAAACATTAAAAGTTTGGTTGACCTTGTAGACTGCATTGTTGGTTAGGTATGCTAAGCGGTTGACTTTCATGCTATTGTGGTGGTAAAACGTCTATTGTTACCAAAAAATGCGTTTGCTGTTAATTTTACACATACTGATGATTACGATTTTTATCTGTAATTAAAATTACGGCGGTACTGGAGTGCCTACTGAAAATTGTCACATTCGGTAAAAGATTTGTCGTATCCGGTTTTCATTACATACGTTTCTTAATACTAGGTAGAGCAATAGTTAAAGAGCAGTTTGGATAGATATAAAGGATAGTAGAAGAGAAGGCAGCAGTGCAGAAAACTAAAGATGAAACAGCACTACTACAGCTCGGGGCCCTATGCTCGCTACGGCACATATTCATTAAAGCGTAATGAATCCCCTGAGGTCTATTACGCACTGCAACTAAATTTTAGCTTTTGCGTTGCACGCAATAGCGGTAAAAATCCAAAAGCAAATCGCTGTATTCTTGCTAATTCCAGTTTCTGCATAAAACGTAATGCTGATGAAAATACAATAGCAAATTGTCGCCTCAGGTTCAAAGCTAGTTTCTCCATTACAGGTAATAGCGGTGAAAGTACAAAAATAAATTGTCGTATACAGCGCAAAGCATGTACCTGTGTTCTGTCATTATTAACTTCCTTACATTTTCTTACAAATGCAAATTGCTTATTATCAACGCTCTCGTCACTGAATTTGAGAACACGTTCAGGTTTGTGTGAAAGTCTGTTCGTCTGTGTCATTTCGGATTTCAAGTTACGTAGCTTTTCAGATTTTAATTCGCGTAGTTGCTGTAAATTGCTCACATTATACACGCTGCGTGACTCTGACAAATGCTCGCAAAGTGGCGGATTCTGTGACGTATTGGTGACTGAAATAATTGTTAATTCTGTTACTTTAATACTTTCGTCAATCTGGTTGTTGTGTCGTGCAAATTTCTCGTCATCTTCCGTATTCGGAGTGTGTGAAACTTCCACTGACTCTAAATTAATTTTGTCGCGAATCTGTACTGCGTTTTTAGGACATTGTTCGGTGACTGCATTAATTTCGTGTATCTGTGTTACGTTTGCTGAACATTGTTCGGTGACTGCAATAATCTCGTCTTTATGTGATTTTGTTGTGTCTACACGTGTGCTACTTGATTCTTGTGCAACAGTGCCAACTTTTTCATTACTGTTATTAGCACAAGCCTTAGTATTCACACGTAATTGTCCTCTATCGTCATAATATTGCGGGGCAATGGCTTTAATCTTTGCATCAAGCTGTTCATTCCGTTCACTAAGTTGTCTGATTTTTTTATTAATGTTGTCTTGATCTTCATTCGATTGTTTATACTTTTCATTAATTAATTCTCGTTGTTTGCGATCGTTTCTCTGTATTTCAGTCATTAGTTGTAATACTGCCAAAATTTGATCCAATGTAACTTTCTCTACTCTATTATCTGTGCTGTTTGATTGCGTAACTCCAATTGTCACGTTTTGTGCGACCATTTGGTCATTCTGTAATTTACAAAAAGATCTGTCACTCGAACGTACATTGTCAGTCACTATTTCGGAATTAAATGAATCCGTCGTATTTTCGGTACACTGTCCATTCTTATTAGAAACATTTGTCTGTACGTTATTTGAATTTTCCAAATCGGGTGTGTTAAGCTCGGCAGCGCTCATTACAATAGAGCGTTCCGCGTCATCAATTGTCGTCATATGAACAGAAGAGACAATTGAGTTCACTTGTTCATCATTAAGATAAAAGTCATCATTAGTTGTTGGAATGCACTGATTGTTAGTGGACGCAGGATTGTCATCATTACGTTGCGTATCACAATTACTATCGGTCACGTTGTTTAAGTCGGTAATTTCATTCACAATACTTCGCGATACACTATTCACAGTCTTTCGCGGCATTTTACAATAGTCACAATTTTTCACAAAATAAATATGCACAATGCAAAAGCAACACACAAATACAACAAAGCAGCAAATTGCCGTTGACCTGTAGAAAGAAAGTCACAATATTATTAAAAGCGTTGCGCCAAATCCTAATTATCTAAGCACATAAGAGCAGATATCTGACTGTCGCTCAAAAGACTCTCAACGAAATACGATCCTGGCAGGGTCGCCAAGTGTAACCTCCCCACCGCAATTTTTTTAAAAGAAGATGTAGCAATACTTAATAGAAATGGGAGCCAAGTGTAACCTCCCCACAAAAATTTTAAAAGAAAATAACGATACTAATTAGAAATGCTGATGGACATGGCTCTATGCGTAACCTGCCCACAATCAAATGTACTGACAATGGCAACAAATGTGAAATTCGCAATCTGACTCAATTATAAATCCTTCAAAAAATTAAAGTCCATTCAGTGACAAGAAAATTCAATTAAACCGAAATATCGGTTTTTGGCCCTGTGTAAAAACAATCAGAATTAAAGTCTTACCTCAGAATAAATGGATGTCACATATCTGCTCTTGTTGTTGCGCACCACTTGGAGGAACTGCATTGCAAATAATAATATTCTCCTTTTTTTTGTAATTCTAGTGAAATTTTTCTTCAAAAAGAAGTGGAATGAAATGGGAAGTGCAACGAGATCTTTAGTTCAAAAAAAAATTAAACTTTTGAGAAAATGCTTTTGAAATAAAAAATTATTATTGAGAGACTTGTTGGAGAATAATTACAATAAATAAAATTTTTCATTATCTAATGATTATATTAATTAACAGTATACCTTATTCCTCATCTTGACCATTGTTGCCGACCGCCTACACCACACAACCGCACTGGGCTGCTACTACTGACCGACCGCTCTGCATGACGACTACAGACTGAGTACTGCTCTCAACTAGACAGAGCTACAGACTCGCAACGACTGACTGACTGCTACTCTGCATAGCGACAACTCACTCGCAAAAACTACTACTGACTGAGAACCGCTCGCAACACTCGCGCGGTCAAGCGCATACTCTCTGGTCACAGATGCTACAATGCCTCGCCATCGCTGCTGCGTTACATACGTGTTTCACCATACCCGCACACGTCCATCCGCTTGATACAATTTGAAACGAGACTCGTCAGACGAGGCAACATGTTTCCAGTCATCAACAGTCCAATGTTGGTGTTGACGGGCCCGGGCGAGGTGTAAAGTTTTGTATAATACAGCCATCAAGAGTACGCGAGTGGGCCTTCGGCTCCGAAAGCCCATATCGGTGATATTTCGTCGAATGGTTCCCACTCTGACACATGTTGATGGTCCAGCATTGAAATCTGCAGCAATCTGCGGAAGGGTTGCACTTCTGTCACGTTCAACGATTCGATTCAGTCGTCGTTGATCCCTTTCTTGCAGGATTTTTTTCTGGCCGCAGCGATATCGGAGATTTGATGTTTTGCCAGATACGTGATATTCACTGTACACTCGCGAAATGGTCGTACGGGAAAATCATCGCTAGCTCGGAGATGCTGTGTCGCCAACAATGACACGACGTTCAAACTCACTCAAATCTTGATAACCTGCCATTGCAGCAGCAGTAACCGATCTAAAAACTGCGCCAGACACTTGTTGTCTTATATAGGGGTTGCCGACCGCAGCGCCGCATTCTGTCTGTATACATATCTCTATATCTGAATACTAGTTCCTTTGGCACTTCAGTGTACTAGTCGGTGAGTGGACGTCAGAACTTTGAACGTTATACGGAAGCTCGAAAGTCTGGAAGGGGAAGTGCAAAGATTCAATCTAGATACAGTGGGGCTCAGTGAGGTAGCAAGGATTTCTGGTCAGACGATTACGGGGTTATATTAACAGCGCTAGAAAATGGTATACCGGCAGTAGGATTCGTTACGAGAAGGAAGGTAGGGCAGAGAGAGAGAGAGAAAGAGAGAGAGAGAGAGAGAGAGAGAGGGAGAGTTACAGTGAACAGTTCAGTGATAGTTTTGTTCTCATCAGAATACAAACCAATAACAATAGTTCACGTGCAGATGCCGACGTCACAAGCAGAAGATGAACAGATAGAGGAAGTATAAGAGGATATTGAACTGGCAGTTCAGTACGGAAGGAAGATGAAAATCTAATAATCATGGGGATTGGAATGCGATTGTAGGGAAACACATAGATGAAAGGATTACCGGAAAATATTGGATTGGTAGCAGAAATGAGACACGAGAAAGACTAACTGAGTTCTGCAATAAATTTCAGCTGTGTTCAAGAATCGCAAGAGGAGGAGGTATACTTCGAAAAGCTCGGGAGATACGTGCAGATTTCAATGAGAATACATCATGGTCGAGCAGAGATTCCGAAATCAGATACTGGATTGTAAGGCGTATAGAGGAACAGATATAGACTCAGAAGTTTAAGAGAATAGTCAGGAACAATCAATGTAGGAAGAAGAGGGATGCGAAAGTACTAAGGAATAAAGTGATACGCTTGAAGTTCGCTGAGGCTATAGATATTGCCATATGGAGTAGCTGAGTAGGCAGTTCAGTTGAAGACGAATGGACGTCTCTAAAACGGGCAATCACAGAAGCTGGAAAGAGAAACATGAGTGAAAGGAACGTAACTATGAAGAAAACATGGGTAATAGAAGAAATACTTAGTTGAGTGGCGAAAGAGGAAAGTAAAAAATGTTCCCGATAATTCTGGAATACGGAAATACATGTCATTAGGAATGAAATAAAGAGGTTGTGCACGTATACTAAGGCGAAATGACTGCATGAAATACATGAAGAAATCGGAAAAGAAATGATTGTCGGAAGGACTGACCTAGCATATAGACAAGTCAAAACAACTTTGGTGAAATTAAAAGCATTAAGGGGCTCCGGAAAGGCTCAAAATCATGAAAAGTTCAATTTTTACTTTTTTGCGTTTTCTGAATCTGCAGACTATTACCTTTTAATAGATATATAATTTATTCAATTCCGAAGACTGCAACTATTTTTAAATTTTTTTAAAAATGTGTTCTACATGGGCGTGACCCACTGTGGCGCTGTTAAACTGCTGTCAAATGGTGTTATTATTAACGTCCGTGTTCATCAGGTACATTTTAGTGATGTGAGATAAAGTATGTATTGTGGCTAACCTGTGATGGTTCAATATATATCGCTGGTGTGATTGTCGATTGTTTCATGTTTATTTACTCTGTCGTTATCTCGAAAATATTCGTAATTAATTCTGTTTCTTGAGTCTCTGTATTGTTGAAGTATAATAATGAGTAAAAGTAAAGTTATTAGAAATCCTCTGAAGGCTTTTAAGAAAAGGAGAAATGTTGGAAAGCCAAAGGTATGTGTTATTACTGTAAACAATAAAGACGATAACCAAGTGAGTGAACCTAACCTCTCAAGTACACCTGCCCATAGCAGTCAAAGTGGGAAAGAAAATACTTCACAGAAGAAGCTTGGTTCAATGAGTGAAAACTATGAATGTTTTACGGGCGAATCGTATGTGAATGAAATATTTGATATGTCGGTTCTCAAAGGAATTTTTTCAAACTGTGTAAGATGTATTCATTGTAGTGAAGTTGGTCTGGAACTCTCCATAATAAAGCACGTAGGACTTGCTAGTGAAATACAACTGAAATGTGATAAGTGTTCATACATGACCACCTTTTGGAACAGTGTTGCAGTAACTGCAACTGAAGAAAATGGTAGCAAAATCTACGAACACAACAACGAGCGATGCTTGCTTTAGACAAGGAACGCCTTCGGGCTGCAGACAGGGCTGTAAAGAGTCTAGAAATACAAGCAAGAGTAAACAGGAGGAGGAACAAGAGGAAGCTGGAGGAGGAGTTTGCAGAGGATGAAGATAATCCATCCTATGGACCTGGAATGCACTAAAAAGTTAATCCAATCTTTGTCGCTCGATTCCCAAAGCTTTTATTTTCTCATACTAATTACATGTTTTCTAAGGATCTCCCAAACATATTTGTTTCAAACTTTCAGTAAATGTTACACAGTACCTTCCGCATAATTTAACACAGCCTTTTTCCAAAAAAACTGTATATTTTTGAATATATAAATAAAAAATTGCATAAAAGTGTTGTGAATTTTCATTACAATTGAAAGAAAATCATCTTTAATAACTGAACTAAAATTTTGTAAAATCCCTGTGTTAAGTTGTAGCCCATATTCCAATAAATAATCTGTAAAAAGTTCAACTTCCTACCTCAAATACTTTGTGAGGAAAGATGTAATTTATAAGCGTTATTTTAACATTGCAAGTATAGGGCGTTCCGGAGCCCCTTAAGAGCGCAATGAGGAATCCACTGTTAAAAGCAGAGGAGAGATCGTATAGGTGGAAAAAATGTAATGAAGAACTCTATGAGAAAGGGGGGGGGTGGAGGAGGGGGGGGGGAGGGGGAAGAAGGAGGAGGAGTTGTCTAACATCGAGACAGATGAAGAAACATGAGTCAATAGGAAAGAGATGGAAGACCAAGCGTTGGAATAAGAATTTAAAAGAAGTTTGGAAGACTTAAGGCCACATGAGGCAGAAGGGATAGATAACATCAAATCGGAATTTCTAAAATCATTGGGGGAAGTGGCAACAAAACGGCTATTCACATTGGTGTATAGAATGTATGAGACTGGCGATATACCAGCAGACTTTCGGAAAAGCATCATCCGCAGAATTCCGCAGATAGCAAGAGCTGGAAAATGCGAGAATTATCGCACAGTCGGTTTAATAACTCAGCCATCCAGGTTGTCGACAAGAATAATATAGAGAAGAGTGGAAAAGAAACTTGAGGATCGGTTGAATGACGATCCGTTTGGCTTTACGAAAGTTGGAGAGACGACAGAGGTCACTTTGACGTTGCGGTTGATAATGGAAACAAGACTGAACAAAAATCGAGACACGTTCACAGGATTCGTCGCCCTGTAAAAAGCATTCGACAGTGTAAAATAGTGCAAGATTTTCGAAATTCTTAGAAAAATAGGGTTAAGCTATAAGGAAAGACGGGTGGTATTCAGTATGTACGAGAACCAATAGCAAATAATACGGCTGGAAGACCAAGAGCGAAATGCTCGAATTAAAAAGCGTGTAAGGCAGGGACGTAGTCTTTCGCTCCTACTGTTCAACCTACACACCGAAGAAGCAATGAGTGAAATAAAATAAAGGTTCAAAGAGTGAGATTGAGGCTACAGGCAGAGAAATCCAGTGAACCTATCTCGATTTTTCTTCAGTCTTGCTTCCAACATCAACCTCAGCGTCAGAACTGCCTCTCTCGTGCCTTTACTTTACCTTACCTAAAGTTAAACACATTGTCATCTAACAGAGCCTCAATTTTCACTTCCTTTCTTCTGTATATTATTCTCGTCAGCTATTTGGTTGCATGAGCTGTTACGCTGACTGTACGATAATTCTCGCACTTGTAGGCTCTTGCAGTCTGGGTATACGTTTTGCCGAAAGTCTGATGGTAAATCGCAAGACCCATACATTCTACACACCAAAGTAATTAGTTGTTTCTATGCCACTTACCACATTGATTTTAGAATTCTTGATGAAGTTTTATGTATCCTCACAGCTCTTTTAAATTCCAATACCTGATCTCCTATCTCTTCTACATCGACTCCTGTTTCTTCCTCTATCACGTCTTCAGACAAGTCTTCCTACCCATAGAGGCCTTCAATGTACTCTTTCCGCCTATCCGCTCTGTCCTCTGCATTTAATAATGGAATTCCCGTTGCGTTTCGGAATACCGAATGGAAAATGGCGGTGGTAAAACTTGTTGGTAGTAACTGCACAATAACAAGCAGGCAGCGTTCCTGCAGCAGACATTCAGAAAGTTAGAAAAGTGGAATTGGCATCAGGCGGGAAGGGCTCGTACGGCGGGGTTTAAGCGGATGCGGCCAGAGGGAAGCGACAGGCCCTTCCAGAGAGCGAATCTGCCGCTTCTGCGGCCAGTCGCAGGTCAGAGGGTGATGGGAAGGGAGCGGCGGATGGGCCAGGCCGCTATTTGCATGCCCGCGGACTGGACGCCGGTGGCTGGATGGCCGCGCCCGCGACACTTTGAGGGCCCCACGGCCGCAGCAAAATATTTGCAGTTCCGGATTAAAGTGCAAATATCGCGGATGCATGCTGATTAGGCCCGCGGGATCTGCAAGTCGCGCGCCATTCCGGCGCTATTTGCATGCAGATACGTCCGTCCGCTGCTCAGAACGGCGGCCCGGCGCTGCGAGCGAAATCCGATAAAAATCCCCCGCCGGCAGCCGAATTATGAGGCTGTTTTGTGAGCTCAAGCGCCTGCTGATTACGTCAATTACAGCTTCTATGAGTGCTTCCTTGAGGGAAAATGGAGAATTTATGCTGGCTTAATTTTACCGTGTCTCGAAAACTTCCACTGAACGTATCACTACATTTTCATGCATTCGTTATTCGTATTCACGTATGTATCGCGGCGTATCAAAGGGATCCATTTCTTTTATTTCTTTTCCAGCAACATAACGTAAAATTAAAGCCACTTTGAGCGGTTTTTAATGCTCGAGATATCTTAATCCAGTTTCTCCCCGTAAAAATTGATATACTACTGATGACATAAAAATAAAACCTCTACAAAAATGCGTGTTCGTTGGGGCAAGCATTTTGCACTGTCAAGTATCATTGTTATGACCTCCTACCCCTATCCAAAGGTTTTTTTTTTTTTTTTTTTTTGGAGGGGGTCATCAGTCTTCTCACTGTTTTGATGCGGCCCGTCAAGAATTCCTCTCCTGTGCTAACCTTTTCCCAACCTCTTCATCCCAGAGTAGCACTTGCAACCTACGTCCTCTATTAATTGGTCGATGTATTCCAATCTCTGTCTTCCTCTGCAGTGTTTGCCCTCTACAGCTCCCTCTAATGTCATGGACGTCATTCCCTCATGTCTTAACAGATGCCCTATCTTCCTGGCCCTTCTCCTTATCAGTGTTTTCCACTTATTCATTTCCTATCTGATTGTGCACAGAACCTCCTCATTCCTTACCTTATCAGTCCTCCTAATTTTCAACATTCGTCTTTAGCACCACATCTCAAATGCTTCGATTCTCTTCTGTTCCGGCTTGCCTACAGTCCATGTTTCACTACCATACAATACTGTACTCCAGAGCTACATTCTCATAAATTTCATCCTGTAATTAAGGCCGATATTTGATATTAGTAGACTTCTCTCGGCCAGGAATGCCCTTTTCATCCAAAGTAACCACACGCAAAGCTTCAACATCTAAACCTGCGTGACTAATCTGCAATTCACACTTACGTGACTGGCAGAAGGTCGCTGGAACCACTTTTATAATATTTCGCTACTATTACATTCCGTAATAAGATTAAGGAAAGGCAAACCTATGTTTCTAGCATTTGTAGACTTAGAGAAAGCTTTTGACAATGTTGACTGAAATACTCTCTTTCAAATTCTGAAGGTGGCAGGGGTAAAATACAGGGAACGAAAGGCTATTTACAATTTGTACAGAAACCAGATGGCAGTTATAACAATTGAGGGGCATCAAAGGGAAGCAGTGGTTGGGAAGGGAGTGAGACAGGGTTGTAGCCTATACCTGTATATTGAGCAAGCAGTAAAGGCAACAAAAGAAAAATTCGGTGTAGGAATTAAAAACCACGGAGAAGAAATAAAAACTTTGAGGTTCGCCGATGACACTGTAATTCTGTCAGAGACAGCAAAGGACCTGGACGAGCAGCAGAACGGAATGGACAGTGTCGTGAAAGGAGGGTATAAGATGAACATCAACAAAATCAAAACGAGGATAATTGACTGTAGTCGAATTAAATAGGGTGATGCTGAGGGTATTAGATTAGGATCGAGTATAGATTTAAGTGTCAGGAAGTCGTTTCTGAAAGTATTTGTATGGAGTGTAGCTATGTATGGAACTGAAACTTGGACGATAAATAGTTTAGAGAGGAAGAGAATAGAAGCTTTCGAAATGTAGTGCTACAGAAGAATGCTGAATGGGTAGACCACATAACTAGTGAGGAGATATTGAATAGAATTGGGCAGAAGAGAAATTTGTAGTACAACTTAACTAGAAGAAGGGATCGGTTGGTAGGACATGTTTTGAGGCATCAAGGGATCACCAATTTAGTACTGGAGGGTAGCGTGGAGGGGAAAAATCGTAGAGGGAGACCAAGAGATGAATACACTAAGCAGATTCAGAAGGATGTAGATTGCAGTAGGTACTGGGAGATGAAGAAGCTTGCAGAGGATGGAGTAGCATGGAGAGATGCATCAAACCAGTCTCTGGAATGAAGACCACAACACCAAGAGCGCGTGAAAAGCGTGAGCATCTAACTCTTTTTGTACGCGCTCCGGTTTCTCCTATTTTATTATGGTGACCATTTCTCCCTACGTAGGTTGGCAACAATAAATATTTTCACAGTTGGAGCAGAAAGCTGTTGATTTAAATTTCGTGAAAAGATTTCGCTGCAACTAAATGCGCCTTACTTTTAATTTGTCACATCCGTGACACCCTCTCCCCCATTTCACGATAATACAAAACGAGCTACCCTTACTTTAACTTTCTTGGTGTTCTCCGTCAATGGCGTGTGGTAAGGATCCCATATTGCACAGCAGTAGTCTGATGCTTTAGCACAGGACGAACAACCGTGATGTACGCAGATTCTTTTACTAGACCTGTTGCATCTCCTAAGTGTTATGCCTGTAATACGTAGTCTCTCTGGTTTGGCTTTTGTTCGGTTTGCTTCGTGACATACATGGAAGGGGCAGAGGGGGGGGGGGGGGGGAGGGGAGGGTGCAACACATGTTAGTGAAATAGTGGAGACACGTTTTGACAGTAAGCGGCGGGTGGAAAGCGGATCTGTCATAGTCGAGTGGGTGACCTACATACGTCTTCTGACACACACGACTATAGGCGTGAACGTAACCATTACATCATGACCTGCAACGACGAGTAAAGATCGAAAGGTGATGCAGGTTACCCCAGATAAACTCAATACGCCTCACGCCGCAGTTTCAGGTAACAATGAACTGACTAAAAATGAATAGATAATAGGATCGTTAAAAAACATGGTTACCTGTTTATAATAGATACCGGAAGTGCTGGTCGTAGGCACCCAGGCATCGCTGATTTCGTGTGATGACGTTACCAGTAACACGCTGTAATTCTGCAGGTGTGATGTAGTTAATTTCTCTAATAATGTTGCGATTAAGATACTGTACAAGGATTGTCAGCATACGCGTTGCTTTTTAGTGTGCCTCATAACTAAAAATCACACGATGTTAAGTCCATGGACCTTGGGGGCCAGAGGCCTCTGCTGACAAGTCTGCTTTTCAGGAGAACGTTAGTGATGAGGGCTACACTTTCTACATCTACATTTATAGTCCGCAAGCCACCCAACGGTGTGTGGCGGAGGGCACTTCACGTGCCACTGTCATTACCTCCCTTTCCTGTTCCAGTCGCGTATGGTTCGCGGGAAGAACGACTGCCGGAAAGCCTCCGTGCGCGCTCGAATCTCTCTAATTTTACATTCGTGATCTCCTCGGGAGGTATAAGTAGGGGGAAGCAATATATTCGATACCTCATCAAGAAACGCACCCTCTCGAAACCTGGCGAGCAAGCTACACCGCGATGCAAAGAGCCTCTCTTACAGAGTCTGCCACATGAGTTTGCTAAACATGTCCGTAACGCTATCACGCTTACCAAATAACCCTATGACGAAACGCGCCGCTCTTGTTTGGATCTTCTCTATCTCCTCTGTCAACCCGACATGGTACGGATCTCACACTGATGAGCAATACTCAACTATAGGTCGAACGAGTGTTTTGTAAGCCACCCCCTTTGCTGATGGACTACATTTTCTAAGGACTCTCCCAATGAATCTCGACCTGGCACCCGCCTTACCAACAATTAATTTTATATGATTATTCCACTTCAAATCGTTCCGTACGCATTCTCCCAGACATTTTACAGAAGTAACTGCTACCAGTGTTTGTTCCGCTATCATATAATCAGACAATAAAGGATCCTTCTTTCTATGTATTCGCAATACATTACATTTGTCTATGTTAAGGGTCAGTTGCCACTCCCTGCACCAAGTGCCTATCCGCTGCAGATCTTCCTGCATTTCGATGCAATTTTCTAATGCTGCAACTTCTCTGTATACTACAGCATCATCCGCGAAAAGCCGCATGGAGCGTCCGACACTATCTACTAGGTCATTTATATAAACTGTGAAAAGCAATGCTCCCATAACACTCCCCTGTGGCACACCAGAGGTTACTTTAACGTCTGTAGACGTCTCTCCATTGAGAACAACATGCTGTGTTCTGTTTGCTAAAAACTCTTCAATCCAACCACACAGCTGGTCTGATATTCCGTAGGCTCTGACTTCGTTTATCAGGCGACAGTGCGGAACTGTATCGAACGCCTTCCGGAAGTCAAGGAAAATGGCGTCTACCTGGGAGCCTGTATCTAATATTTTCTGGGACTCATGAACAAATAAAGCGAGTTGGGTCTCACACGATCGCTGTTTCCGGAATCCATGTTGATTCCTGCAGAGTAGATTCTGGGTTTCCAGAAATGACATGATACGCGAGCAAAAAACATGTTCTCAAATTCTACAACAGATCGATGTCAGAGATAAGGGCCTATAGTTTTGAGCGTCTGCTCGACGACTCTTCTTGAAAACTGGAACTACCTGTGCTCTTTTCCAATCATTTGGAGCCTTCCGTTCCTCTAGACTTGCGGTACACGGCTGTTAGAAGGGGGGCAACCACTTTGGTTGGATGTGTGAGCGGTTGCTCCATCTTGTTGGAACACTACATTGGACTTCTCTGAATGTGTTACCTGAGCATGGAAAGAGCGAGAGGTCTCTAGGCATCTGGCACTGTTTAAGATGTCACTGAAAAACATGGGGCCAATAACAAACATGCCGGACAACGCACAACAAACACATGTCTTCTCTGAGTGGAGAGGTTCTTTATGTACAACATGTGGGTTGTCCTGCTATCAGTATCTGCAGTTCTGGAAATTTACATAACCTGACAAATGAAACTAGGCCTCATCTGACGGAAAGTAAAGCAAGCGGTCCAAGCAATTAACAGCCAGTTACAATAAGGAACTCTTTTTGCCTGATTCTCAAATTTCAACTCTTCCACCACACTCACACAATAGGCTTTTAACTTCTAATCTTTTAGTACACAATTACACGATGTACGAGATACACCAACCTGCTACGGTAAGCTTCTTTCCGACTTGCGGGCACTTCTCGTAATGTCCGTCAAAATACTGATTATATTTTCCGCATTTCTCATTGTCGGACGCCTATTCTTCTGCACATTCTGGACGGATTCTGCAACCCACCATTTCGTGTACAATCTTCAACAGTGCTAGTGGTGGGGAGTTTCCTACCAGGATACTTCGCTTGAAACACTTCTCGATGAAGCCTGTCTTTAGGTAACACTCCACAATATCAGTTCGCTGTTCTCATGAAAACTGCCCCATTTCCGTAAAGATTCAACAATGTGAGCTTCTCACAATAACTGAAGCACGAAGAAACATTTTTCACAAAATGCATTACACTGTGCTGTCTATGATGATGATATTTGTTCTGCTACCAGTTTCGGTCTTAAATCAACTTGAACGACAGTTGTACAACATACAAAGCGGACAATGTGACAAAGCAAAACGAAATAAGATCAAAAAGAAACAACCGTTGAATCGATTGAAATGCTCAAAAAAATTATCGCAGATCTAATACATGTCATACATCCTTTGACATACGTTTCTTCTGAAAACCATAATTGTCAATATAAACGTAAAATCGTAGCACGATTACAACACAATGGCTCACTCTCAATAGGGCAACATGTGATGTATAGCGATACAAGCCAAAGAACTTCAAACTCGAAGATGACAGTTTGTGATGTATGGCAATATAAGTAAAAGAAATTTCATAGTCAAAGATGACAGTCAAGACCAAGTTCAATAAAAGTTGCCATTGAACACTTCTGTGGTAATCAGTTTACAAAACTGAAATATTAACATTTGTTCAGTGACTAATATTATATAAAAATAAATAAAATACATATAACGTAAAAGAGCAACAGGATTGATGAATGTAATAATATACAATATTTTACAATCCAGTCAAAAATGTAAGCATGTAGAGTACAGGCTACAGAGAGCCGCGCAGGATTAGCCGAGCGGTCTGGCGCTGTAGGCATGGACTGTGCGGCTGGTCCCGGCGGAGGTTCGAGTCCTCCCTCGCGCATGGGCGTGTGTGTTTGTCCTTAGGATAATTTAGGTTAAGTAGTGTGTAAGCTTAGGGACTGATGACCATAGCAGTTAAGTCCCATAAGATTTCACACACATTTGAACTTTTCAACAGGCTACAGAGCAGTACATGAAATTACCATCAGTCACGTCATATCTGACGAAAATCCATATTACAGTAAATTAATAATAAGAAATTATTATTAGGAGTGAAGAAAAAAACCAATGTACAATATGTACATTTAAAAAATCCATTTTTTTACAAACAGACTGTTACACACTCGTTATAAGAAAATATCTTCCAACGTGTATACTATCCTGATATGTAGCTGAAATTCCGTTTATCATACAGATAAAAATTCAGAAGTCAAAGCAAAACATATGTGTAAAATACATCTAACTTGTTACACGTCAGATAGAAGAATATGTCATACAAAGGCTATACAATCGTAAAATCAAATTGAAATTCCGTTTACCATGTGGATAAAAATTAAAAAATGTATATGGTATGATGAAAATTCAAAGGAAAAAGTACACATAAAAATGGCCCTGTAGGTTCAAAACAAGAAAGTGGATAATGAGAAGGTAGAGGGGGCACAGATAAAATAAAAAAGGGGTGTAATGATTGAGGAGAGATGTAGCTTAAAAATGTCCACTGAAATATTTGTCAAGACTGTCATATTTGACTTTGAAATTTCTTTGACTTACACTACTGGCCATTAAAATTGCTACACCAAGAAGAAATGTAGATGATACACGGGTATTCATTGGACATATATATTATACTAGAACTGACATGTGATTACATTTATACGCAATTTGGGGGCATAGATCCTGAGAAACCAGTACCAAGAACAACCACCTCTGGCCGTAATAACGGCCTCGATACGCCTGGGCATTGAGTCAAACAGAGCTTGGATGGCGTGTACAGGTACAGCTGCGCATGGAGCTTCAACACGATACCACGGGTCATCAAGAGTAGTGACTGACGTATTGTGACGAGCCAGTTGCTCGGCCACCATTGACCAGACGTTTTCAATTGGTTAGAGATCTGGAGAAGGTGCTGGTCAGGGCAGCAGTCGAACATTTTCTGTATCCAGTAAGGCCCGTACAGGACCTGCAACATGCGGTTGTGCATTATCCTGCTGAAATAAACGGTTTCGCAGGGATCTAATGAAGGGTAGAGCCACGGGTCGTAACACATCTGAAATGGAACGTCCACCGTTCAAAGTGCCGTCAATGCGAACAAGAGGTGACCGAGACGCGTAACCAATGGCACTCCATACCATCACGCCGGGTGATACACCAGTCTGGTGATGACGAATACACGCTTCCAATGTGTGTTCACCGCGATGTCGCCAAACACGGATGCGAGCATCATGATGCTGTAAACAGAACCTGGATTCATCCGAAAAAATAACGTTTTGCCTGTCTTGCACCGAGGTTCGTCGTTGAGTACACCATCGCAGGCGCTCCTATCTGTGACGCAGCGTCAAGGGTAACCGCAGCCATGGTCTCCGAGCTGATAGTCGATGCTGCTACAAACGTCTTCGAACTGTTCGTGCAGATGGTTGTTGTCTTGCAAACGTCCCCATCTGTTGACTCTGGGATCGAAACGTGGCTGCACGATCCGTTACAGCTATGTGGATAAGATGCCTGTCATCTCGACTGCTACTGATACGAGGCCGTTGGGATCCAGCACGGCGTTCCGTATTACCCTCCTGAACCCACCGGCTCCATATACTGCTAACAGTCGTTGGATCTCGACCAACGCGAGCAGCAATGTCGCGATACGATAAACCGCAATTGCGTTAGGCCACAATCCGTCCTTTATCAAAGTCGGAAACGTGATGGTACGCATTTCTCCTCCTTACACGAGGCATCACAACAACGTTTTTCGAGGCAACGCCGGTCAACTGCTGTTTGTGTATGAGAAATCGGCTGGAAGCTTCTCTCATGTCAGCACGTTGTAGGTGTCGCCACCGGCGCCAACATCGTGTGAACGCTCTGAAAAGCTAATCATTTGGATATAACAGCATCTTCTTCCTGTCGGTTAAATTTCGCATCTTTAGCGCGTCATCTTGGGGGTGTAGCAATTTTAATGGCCAGTAGTGTATTTTGCTGCACATCACAAACTGTTATCTTCGAATCTAAAGTTCTTTGGCTTGTATTGCTATACATTACATGTTACCGTTTTATGAGTGAGCCATTGTATTGTAATCTTGCTACGATTTTCCATTTATATTGGTAGTTATGATTTTCAGAAGTAACGTATGCCAAAGCATGTATGACATGTGTTAAATCTGCGATAAGTTTTCTGAACACTGCCATTGATTTAACGCTTCTTTCGTTTTGAACCTATTTAGTTTTGCTTTTGTCACAATGTCCACTTTGTATATTGTACAATTGCCACTGATTATTTAAGCCAGAAATCAGCAGCAGAATAAATGTCATTAGCAGAGACAGTACAGTGTAATACATTTTGCACAATTCGTACATGCAGCTGACCAGGACCTAAACAAGATGCATGAACACACAGCAGCACTCAACTTTCCGGCAGAATGCAGTGTAACCAACTTTCGGCTCAGTGTTATTACTTCACAAGCACTTCGGCTACAGACGATTAATCGGTACATGAGGTGTGCCGGTTTTATTTAGGACAGCTTGTATAATGGGAGATAGCCTAGGAAGGTGTTTCGTGTACAGCATATAACTGGCATCGCTGCGGCGTGCTTCAAGTGGGGATATTGTGTGGGGTCCTGTCTACTCGTCTCTTATAGGGTACCTAAAGGATGCTGCACTCTCGGAATACTATACAACAGTGAAAGCAAATCACTGTAATAGTTTTTGTTACAAATAAGAACACTTTAAATGTGAACATATTCGAAGCTGTAGGGAAAGCAGATAATATACAATATGCACGAGAACTAAGAGACACCAATAAGATTGGAAGACCATGTACAAAGTACTCGGATTAAAAAGGGTGTAACGCGGGGTTCTACCTATACATCGAAGTATCAGTGAAGAAAATAAACGAAAGGTTCAAGATTGCGAATAAAACTTCAGGCTCAAAGGATATCAATGACAAGATTCGCTGATGACATTGCTCTTCTCACTGAATGTGAATATGGATTGAGAGTAAATGAAAGAAGACGAAAGTTTCGAGAAGTATCAGAAATGAGAACAGCAAGAAACTTAACATCAGAATTGAGAATCACGAAGCAGACGAAGTTAAGGAAGTCTGTTACCTAGGCAGCAAAGTAACTATAGCGTTGCTCTTGGGGGGCGGGGGGGGGGGGGGCGAAAAGCAAAAGAATTGTTATTTCATATTTTTTTTAAAATGTCGAAAAAGTGAATATTTAGGTGGGCCACTTGCCAACACACTATTATGATAACATACCTGGTTTGATTATTTTGAACAAGGGCAGCAGACTTATTTATTTGAGATCGTTCTGAAGAAACATTATCATTTCTGTGCATTTTTACAGTCGCGATATAGTCATACCCGGAACAAAACTAAGGGACCAGAAGATTTATAGACTTTAAAAGAAATTCAACACTACACAATTAAAATAAGAGCTGATTCAGAAATAACAGGAAAACGATAATGTTCCTTCTGCCTTATGCTGTGTTCGGCCCATCAGCTCGATCGTAATTTCTGGTGATGAACTAACACAAAATAATTAACATTCAAGTAAATGAGGAGATGGAAATCATCAAGGTTAATTTACTAAAATAAGCACACTTATTTTTAACACACGTTTTTTAATGCTACGTACCTTTTCATATTAAATTACAATATATGACCATTGTGGTTAAATACTTGATACATAACAGTCAAAATGTCCTCTGTTCGTAATCAGTTACAAGAAACTACATGTTTTCTGATTGGAAACATTGAAAAATAACAATTAGCATATTTACTGAATATTTTCATATAAAATATAAAATACCGATGCGGAACGCAAAAAGTCCGCGTCCGCCTTTCATGGAATACAAACAGTAAAAGGTGAGGCGCCCAGTGCCTCATTTGTCTTTAAACAACAGAATTCTTCTATATATCATTAATCGACACATGTACATAGATATTTACAGGCACTGCGCAAGAACGGCAAAGATAATGAATAATAGATTTTGTCTCTGCTATGCGATGGTTCATTTCTTTTACTTTACAATCGTTCGATAACTTTAGGCCATCAGGCGTTTACTATTGACCGTATATTAATGTTTGTGAGGCGAAAATTACTAATATAAGCCATGATGGAGGGGCAAGAAACAAAAAGCAGATTAGCAGTGCCAAAAATGTCGTTCCTGGCTGAGAAAAGTCTGCTAAAATCATAGATATTAATTTGAGAAAGAAATTTCTGAGAAGTACGTTTCGGGCACAGCATTGCACGGTAGTGAAACGTCGACCGTGGGAAAACGGGAACAGATGAGAATCGAAGTCTTTGAGATGGGATGCTACGGAAGAATGCTGAAAATTAGGTGGACTGCTAAGGTGATAAATGAGGTTTTCCGCAGAATCGCCAAGGAAAGGAACAAATGGAAAACATTGACGAGAAGGGACAGGACGACGGTACACCCGTTGAGACATCACGGAAGAACCTCCACGGTACCGGAGGAAGCTGTAGAAGGGACAAGCGGTACAAGAAGACAGAGATTAGAGTACATACAGCAAGTAAGTTAGGACGTAGTTTACAATTGTACTCAGTGATGAAAAGGTTGGCACAGGAGAGGATTTTCTGGTGGGCTGCATCAAACTAGTCAGAAGACCGATGAAATAATAATAATAATAATCAACAACTCAACCAATTACTAAAGATAACAGAAGTATTCAGCAGTGATATAAATATGGCTTTTGTAACAGACAAATGAAAGAAAAATAGCGTAGTCAAGGGAAAACACATTAAACAAGAAGATTACATATTGGATAATCACTGCGACTGCATAGAAGCGATGGAAAAAACAGATGCCTATAAATATCTACGATACAGACAAAAAATGGGAATAGATAATACAAATATTAAAGAAGAACTAAAAGAAAAATATAGACAAAGACTAACAAAAATACTGAAAACAGAATTGACAGCAACAAACAAGACAAAAGCTATAAATACTTATGCTATACCAATATTGACCTACTCATTTGGAGTAGTGAAATGGAGTAACACAGACCTAGAGGCACTCAATACACTTACACGATCACAATGCCACAAATATAGAATACATCACATACATTTAGCAACAGAAAGATTCACATTAAGCAGAAAGGAAGGAGGAAGGGGATTTATCGACATAAAAAATCTACATTATGGACAGGTAGACAATTTAAGAAAATTATTTCTAGAACGAGCAGAAACTAGGAAAATACACACAGCAATCACTCATATAAATACATCGGCTACACCACTGCAATTTCATAACCACTTCTACAACCCTTTAGATAACATAACATCAACAGACACGAAGAAAGTAAATTGGAAAAAAGAAAACACTACGTGGCAAGCACCCGTATCATCTAACACAGCCACACATCGATCAGGACGCATCCAACACATGGCTAAGAAAAGGCAATATATACAGTGAGACGGAAGGATTCATGATTGCAATACAGGATCAAACAATAAACACCAGATATTACAGCAAGCATATTATTGAAGACCCCAATACCACAGCAGATAAATGCAGACTTTGCAAACAACAAATAGAAACAGTAGATCACATCACAAGCGGATGTACAATACTAGCAAATACAGAATACACCAGAAGACATGACAATGTAGCAAAAACAATACATCAACAGCTTGCCTTACAACATAAACTTATAAACAACACGTTCCCACATACAAGTATGCACCACAAAATGTACTGGAGAATGATGAATACAAATTATACTGGAACAGAACCATTATAACAGATAAAACAACACCACATAACAAACCTGACATCATACTCACCAATAAAAAGAAGAAATTAACACAACTAATCGAAATATCCATACCCAATACAACAAATATCCAAAAGAAAACAGGAGAAAAAATTGAAAAATACATCCAACTGGCTGAGGAAGTCAAGGACATGTGGCATCAGGATAAAGTTGACATTATACCAATTATACTATCAACTACAGGAGTCATACCACACAATATCCACCAGTACATCAACGCAATACAGCTACATCCAAACTTATATATACAACTACAGAAATCTGTAATTATTGATACATGTTCAATTACCCGAAAGTTCCTAAATGCAATGTAACATATACTGTACAGTTAAAAAGAAGTCACGCTTGATCAAGGTCCGCGTCACTTTTCATTTTTAACCAGACAACGTCTGAGAATGGAAAGAAATAATAATAATAATCCGAAAGTGGTTTAGAAAGTTTGGTAAATTTCTTTCTTACAGCCGGCACTTTTTAAAACTTATGATTTTTGTTTGCCGTCAGACTTGTACCACCTTATTAAATGCCCCACTCCTACGTACTCTACTTAAATGAAGGTAATTGCTGTCGGCAGCCTTTAATACGAATTCTTCCAACACACACAACTGTTATTTTTCAGGTAGCCAACTTTACAATAAAAGGTTCCCCACTTGAGACAAGGGGAGTTATTATAAACAGAAATCATTGGACCATCTGACAGTCGCGAAGAACCAACGCCCGTTCATAAGGATCGTCGAACCGCAGGGTAACCACTTCAGAAATACAGACAATTGTATATATTCTTAGCCTCTCAACAAACAATGTTTATGGTGGACACTGAAAATGAAAAACTGTTAAGGGGACATAGCAATATAAATAAAAATTGAAAAGGGTTTTATTCACGTCCTTTTACACTTTGACAAGAATGATCTTACCCAGTCTCTGTATTTATACTGCCTACACAAACGCTCCTTCTTCACACTACATCTACTTTCACATGGATACTCTGAAATCACATTTAAGTGCCTTGCAGAGGGTTCATCGAACCAACTTCACAATTCTATATTATTCCAATCTCGTACAGCGCGAAGAAAGAATGAACACCTATATCTTTCCGTACGAGCTCTGATTTCCCTTATTTTATCTTGGTGATCGTTCCGCCTTATGTAGGTCGGTGTCAACAAAATATTTTCGCATTCTGAGGAGAAAGTTGGTGACTGGAATTTCGTGACGAGGTTCCGTCGCAACGAAAACGCCTTTCTTTTAACGGTGTCCAGCCCAAATCCTGTATCATTTCTGTGACACTCTCCCCCATATTTCACGATAATACAAAAGGTGCTCCCTTTCTTTGAACTTTTTCGATGTACTCTGTCAGTCCTATCTGGTAAGGATCCCACACCGCGCAGCAGTATTCTAAAAGAAGACGGACAAGCGTAGTGTAGGCAGTCTCCTTAGTATGTCTGTTACATTTTCTAAGCGTCCTACCAACAAAACGGAGCCTTTGCTTAGCCTTCCCCTTAACATTTTCTGTGTGTTCCTTCCAATTTAAGTTATTCATAATCGTAATACCTGGGTGTTTAGTTGAATTTATGGCTTTTAGATTAGACTGATTTGTCGTGCAACCGAAGTTTAATGAGTTCCTTTTAGCGCTCACGTGGATGACATCACACTTTTCGGTATTTGGGGTCAACTGCCACTTTTCGCACCATTCAGATGTTTCTTCTAAATCGTTTTGCAGTTTGTTTTGGTCTTCTGATGACTTTATTAGTCGATAAACGACAGCGTCATCAGCAAACAACCGAAGACGGTTGCTCAGATTGCCTCCAAAATCATTAATATAGATAAGGAACAGCAAAGGGCCTATAGCAGTACCTTGGGGAATGCCAGAAATCACTTCTGTTTTACTCGATGACTTTCCGTCAATTACTACGAACTGTGACCTCTCCGACAGGAAATCACATATCTAGCCACATAACTGAGACGATATTCCATAAGCACGCAGTTTCACTACGAACCGCTTGTGTGGTACAGTGTCAAAAGCCTTCCGGAAATCCAGGAAGACGGAATCGATCTGAAACCCCTGTCAATAGCACTCAGCACTTCAGGTGAATAAAGAGCTAGTTGTGTTTCACAGGAACGACGTTTTCTAAACCCATGTTGACTGTGTGTCAGTAGACCGTTTTCTTCGAGGTAATTCATAATGTTTGAACCCAATATATGTTCTAAAATCCTGATCCATATCGACGTTAATACTATGCTAATTAAGTTTTAATCTAGCCTCTGTTAACATCCATAGACTCTCTGGAAAATTTGGAAATTTGTGATAAGATCTTATGGGACGAAACCGCTCCGGTCATCAGTCCCTAAGCTTACACACTACTTAATCTAACTTTAACTTACGCTAAGGACAACAGACACACCAATGCCCGAGGGTGGACTCGAACCTCCGACGGGGGGAGCCGCGCGGAGCGTGACAAGGCACCACAGACCGCGCGGCTACCCTGGACGACCCTTACACTCTTCCAGTCCTTCTCGACAGCTAGTAAAACCCAGAAACTAGCTGTCCTTCAGTCTTCGACCGATTACAATTACTCGCTCCAGTCCATAAAGGGAACTACAGGAAGTTTTCTGCGACGCTTTGCCTTTGACAGCACTTCACCTCACCGTTCTCCATCGGTTCGGGCCCACTCTTGCTTCGGGCTGCTCCCAGCTCTTCACACGCAGCCCCGACTCCGGATCAAAACACCCCACCTCCACTGCTCTTTCCGCTCTTGTACCCCGACACACAAATCTTGGCTTGTGCCGTCTTTTGATTCGACGTCTCCTGAATAACCAGAGCGACTAATTATCACTGTTCACGCAGTTCTCTGCTACCCCGTTGCCTCTCCTGCTTCTCCCAGATGAGCAGCCTGTATAACAGCCTCATGAGAACCACAACTACACTAGTGTCCGAAATTAAAGTGACAAAAGCGCTATTTCTCCATCCTGTGAGTGACTGTATTTCTTTATTGGTATTGAAAGTTGCACTGTCCAATCAGTGCCTAAAATTTTTTGCTGCCAATAACACATAGTAAGCACACCACTTGCAGTTACAACACGCTAGACGATAACTACAGTTATGTATCCATTCCACAGTCACGTATTCATTCAATGTACCTCAAAGCAGATCAAGTAAGACAATATAATTTATTTGTCATGCGCACATGCACTCGCTTAAGCATCACAAAGAATTATATGTTTAAAGAATATTGCAATCTGGACGGTGACGTCCATTCAGATTTCGCACGAGTCGCCTAAGATTGGATTCAGTAGCGCCACGATGAAGATGCAAAATAGTTTTGCTTTAAATACACGCCGTAATGCCCGTGAGCGTTAGTTTCCTCTGAGGCTGAACGAGGTTAAGTTGATGTTACTCAAGAATGCCTTTTAAGTCGACACAGAAGCCTTTATCAACATCTCACTGAGTTTGAACGAGGATGTGTAAAAGTGTTAGAAGAAGTTGGATGTCCCTTCTGCAATACTGCAGAATGACTTGGCAGGAATGTAGCAACTGTACGTGATTACTGACAGGGATGGTCACGAGAATGTACGATAGCAAGAAGACCTGTCTCAAGACGACCAAATGGCACTACATAGAGGGAAGATCGTCTTGTTCGGCGTATGGCTCTGGCGCTTCGTAATTGCATTTTAAGCAGCAATCTGAGCAGCTATTGGTACCGTAGTGACACAACGAACTGTGTAAGAGGTATGCGCTGCCTGCGATATGTAAGCTATAAGAGAATCTGAGACCAAAGAGCAGTGTTGACTGCAGTACGAACTGTGTAGCAGTAGCAGTAAGTTGTTGCTAGCGAGCAGTCTGGTGTATCATGTTGGCTCGGCCGGTCGCGGTGCAGCGATGCCGGAGCCTGAGTATTACTGTATAAGGTAAAAAGCAGCCTCGCGCATATCTAGTAATGTTATGTGAACTCCCATGTAAATCTTTCAAAAATGTCCTAATAATAATCTTTGTCACATAAAGTAATTTCTAACAAGCATTCATTTCAATTTAAAGAATTTAATAATTTCTCCAATCCATGATCATTCCGATTGTTGCAAAAGAAAAATCAGTTGCTTCCTTTCATAAATAACAAATGTGTAGGCCAGCATTGCACAGAGCTGTGCCGGAAAAAGCTAGTTTAAGAGCAGATAGTTGCCGACTTTATCGAGGCGAGAATTTTTGCTTTTTATTCAGGATGAGCTTACAGGGCCATGACGCAGCACTGCTGTCGTCCAAATTTTACCAGGTTACTCAATTTATTTTTTATTGTGAGGTTTAGGAATTTTTCTGTTTCGAGCTTACATTAAATGAGAAAAGAATTTTGTGGGTACATCAAACGGGAAACAAATTTTGTGTGGAGGTTAAATGTGAATGAATTTCTGTAGAGAGGTTACACTAAATTAGAATCACATTCATTATTCATATTAATATTTATTGATTTTTCTGTGGGGAGGTTACAACTGTTATAAACCGGTTATTTCGAGGACAGTTCCGAGACAGACGGCCTGTAACATGCATTCCACTGACCCCAAAGCACCGCCGTTTGCAATTCATTGGTGTCAAGCGACAGCTCACTGGAGGGCACGGTGGAGATCCGTAGCGTTTTATGATGAAAGCTGGTTCTGACCCGGTACCAATGATGGCCGTGAGTTGGTTAGGAGGAGGCCCAGTCGACTGCTCGCAACCAACGTGCCTGTGTGCTACTCTGGACCTATGCCTCGAGTTATGGTGTGGGAATCGATTACGTAAGACAGCAGGACCACTCTCGTGGTGGTTATCCCACGCTGCAAATTTGTACTTCAGTCTGGTGATTCGCCTCGCTGTGCTCCCATTCATGAACAGAAATCCAAGGGGTGTTTTCTGACAGGATAACGCTCGTCCCCAAAATGCTCTGCAGAGCGTCGACTTGTTGCCTTGGCCTGCTCGATCACTCGATCAGTACCGTCAAAAGAGAAAAAAACCTTAAATATGGAAATCAAGGTAACTAACAAGGAGAGGTCCCCAGGAGTTGGATCGACTCTTTGCAACAGATTAAGATCCAAGGCATCACAACCTGCAGGCACTCATCCTGGTGAGGCCTTGTTTGCCAGTAATTCATGAAAAGATTTCGGAAATTTGCGTGATGCTTAATAACTTTAAAAAATTCATGGTACATAGACTGGTTGTCTGATGTAGCGGATAGGGTAATAGCTACACACACAAAAATCTTTATTGAAATGGCTTTGATCATCATTTTTATTCAATTAGTTGGTTTAAATGTAGTTTTTTTTATTTCTATTCGTTTGTCACAGCATTTTAATCGCCGTATGAAATTTTTAATGAATTTCATTTTTTTGTATCATTCTTTTCCCAATCGAAATTTTTGTGAATACAAATTTCATTATATTTTTCTATTATAATATTTAATTATCTGAAAATCAATCAGTAAAAGAAAGGACAAAATAATCTATTTATATTGACTGTAGAGTGGCGTAAAATGTATTTTTCGTTACGAGATGTGAAACTCTTTTACACGATAATCGTCATACGAACACTTCAAATATAACCGAAATACCCATTGCACTAAGAACAAAAGAGTGCAGAGAAGATTTAAATGAAAGAAGCGTTTATAAGTAAACCGAAATTCAACGAAAATGAGAAATAAATATTACCAAAGCAATAACGTGGACAAAAAAGATAATCATAAAACAAAAGAAATTAAATCGAAATTAATACAAAACATTAATTAGAAACGCATGAGCGAAGATTTCAAGTGGAAAAAGAATGATAGGAAGAAAAACGAGAGCAAATTGAGAGGTGGATATTATGATTAAAATTGTGACAAGGGAATGGAAATAAAAAAATTACATTTAAATTAATTAAGTGAATAAAAATGATGTACAAAGTCATTTCAATGAAGATTTAGAAATAAGAAAAAGTTACTGCTGCTGGTGAGACTCAAACCCATAATGTCCTACACATGAGGGAATTATGCTATATATTACACTACGCAATCACACTGCATACGAGGTGCGACAGTAAAGTAATGAGACTGAATTTTTGGTTACCGTTTTAGTCAAGTTTAGTGTTGTCTCGTTCAAAGTAGTTCCTTGTGATTGCACACACTTTTTCCAGCGCTTGATGGTAACATTTCTGGAACTCATTTTCTGTAATATCCTCAAAGACCCTCGTCACAGCTTTTGGGACATCTTATGTTGTTTGAAAATGGTCGCCACGTAATTATTGGAACAATTTTCTTAACAACATGTCTACTTCGACACTCAATAAACCAATTGTCCCTTGACCGCCGCTTTGACTCCTGTAAATAGAAAAAATTCGCACGGAGCGATATCTGGTGAATAAGGTGGCTGCGGCAGTAGTGAAATTTGTTTTGCGGTTAAAATTTGCTCTTCTGACAAGAGCAGGATGGGATGGCGCATTATCGTGATGCAGAATCAAATTATGAGCAATGTTGGCACAGACACGAAGAACTCTTTTAGAAGTCGTTCTAAAATTTCTTTGTAGTAATATTGGTTAACTGTTTGTCCAGGAGGCAACTACTTTTTATGAACAATTGCCTTGGAATCAAAGAGGCTGATGGTCGTCCACTGCCGTCTTCATCTTCAACATTCGTTCTGCCTTCACTTAACATTTTATGCCAACAAAAAACTTGAGCTCTTGACATGACCTCCTCTCCAAAAGCCTTCTGAAGCTTAACGTAAGTTGTCGTCGCGTTTTCACCCAATTTAACGAAAAGAGAAATGGCATACCATTGCGCAATATTATGCGGTTGCATTTCCTTGACGAGAGACACAAACACGTGTTATCTTATTACAACACAACTCACGACTGAGCAGTTGCATCGATGTGCCGCTTGGACTAGAAGCAGCTTATCGATGAAGGTCAAAGATATTGTGCCTATGCAAGCCTGCAGGGTTGCCACATCTTGCAAAGAAAATCAGTCTCATTACTTTATTGTTGCACCTTGTAGCACACCTTTTTTAACGCTATTGAAAGTCACACCGAAATTTCTTTTTATTTACTCATAAACGAGGGCCCACCAGGATGAATGACTGCGATGTGTGATACCTGGGACCTTTACCTACTTAACCATATAGATGGTTTTAAAAAGTCGGTCCCACTGCTGCGTACCACTCCTTGTAAGAATCAAATATGAGGCCTCAGCGAATCTGTGCAATGTAGGACGTTATCCATCATTTGCAGGTGCTTGACCGTTAAGCCGTCAGTTTATCCTCATCTGATTCATAGGCAGGGGTGTGCATGTTACGACCTATCTCTCGTCAGAAGATTGTGACCTAAGCAAGAGCCGAAAAATTGACCCCCACTGAATTCGCTGCCCCGCCCCTGACAGGTATCGAGTTGAAAGTGGCACAGTGGCCTCGACAGGAGCGCCAGCCCCCGCCGGGCTATTCTCGAGTCCCCTGGCGCCAGTCGGGCGCGGGCTGGCGTGCGGCTGTCGCCAGTTAGAGCCCCGCGAGAACTCGGCGCGGAGCGCTTCCGGCCTCGCCGGCTCCACGCCCGCCGCTAATTGAAATTCTGTTCCGGGCCGCATTAATTAATCCTCCGTAATTACACAGCCGGCGGGCGCGAATCGTCGCGTGTGGGCCACGATAAGGAAGCCGTTTCGCAGGTACAGGTAGGCGGCAGCCTGATATCTATTAGCAATGTAGATAGCCGGCCGGCCAGGGGCTGCCAGGGCGACGCGCTAACGCCTCGTAATCCTCGCCAGCGATAATGGCAGCAGGCGCGATATCTGCGACCACGGTGAACCCGCGTGCGGGCGAAACGACTTGAAGGTTGCGCTTCACCGGTTCTGCCGACGACATGCCGCTATTCACTGCTGGCTAAGGACAACACGAAGGCGCTGTAATGAAGGTTAATTATCACCTCGAAAAAATAAAGATACTATATTAATCTGCGAATTCATGGCCTCACAGCGATATAAATTAATAAAACCTTTTCGGCCATCCAGTCGGGTTAGGCGGTTAAAATCTCACTAACTTTCGACCGAGCTTTCGTCGGCCATTGTGAGTGGCCATTGATAATGGCCAAGGAGAGCTAGTTCGAAAGTTCGCCAGAATTTAATCACCTGACGTGGCTGGAAGGCCGAGAAGATTTTATTAACGGTATAAGTTGTTTATTTGTTTACAGTTAATTGTCTCGCTTCCTGGTATACAAGCTGGTCCATTAATCGTGACCAGGCCAAATATCTCACGAAATAAGCGTCAAACGAAAAAACAACAAAGAACGAAACTTGTCTAGCTTGAAGGGCGAATCCAGATGGCGCTATGGTTCGCCCGCTAGATGGAGCTGCCATAGGTCAAACGGATATCAACTGCGTTCTTCTGAGTAGCAACCCCAATTTTTATTACATATTCGTGTAGTACGTAAAGAAATATGAATGTTTTAGTTGGACCACTTTTTTGGCTTTGTGATAGATGGCGCTGGAATAAACATATGGCTCACAATTTTAGACGGACAGTTGGTAAGAGGTAGGTTTTTTAAATTAAAATACAGAACGTAGGTAAGTTTGAACATTTTATTTCGGTTGTTCCAATGTGATACATGTACGTATGTCAACTTATCAGTTCTGAGAACACATGCTGTCACAGCGTGATTACCTGTAAATACCACATGAATGCAATAAATGCTCAAAATGATGTCCGTCAATCTCAATGCATTTGGCAATACGTGTAACGACATTCCGCTCAACAACGCTGACGCATGTTGTCAAGCGTTGTTGGTGGATCACGATAGCAAATATCCTTCAACCTTCCCCACAGAAAGAAATCCGGGGACGTCAAATCTGGTATGCTGCGTCGACGACCAATCCATCTGCCATGAAATCTGCTATTCAGTACCGCTTCAATCGCACGCGAGCTGTGTGCCGGACATCCATCATGTTGGAAGTACATCGCCATTCTGTCTTGCAGTGAAACATCTTGTAGTAACATCGGTAGAACGTTACGTAAGAAGTCAGAATACATTGCACCATTTAGATTGCCATCGATAAAATGGCGGTTAATTAGCCTTCCTCCCATAATGCCCCACCTACATTAACCCGCCAAGATCGCTGATGTTCCACTTGTCGCAGCCATCGTGGATTTTCCGTTGCCAAATAGGGCATATTATGCCGATTTACGTTACCGCTGTTGGAGAATGATGCTTCGTCGCTAAATAGAACGCGTGCAAAAAATCTGTCATCGTCCCGTAATTTCTCTTGTGCCCAGAGGCAGAACTGTAACGACGTTCAAAGTCGTCGCCATGCAATTCCTGGTGCATAGAAATATGGTACTGGTGCAATCGATGTTAATGTAGCATTCTCAACACCGATGTTTTTGAGATTCCCGGTTCTCGCGCAATTTGTCTGCTGCTTATGTGCGGATTAAACGCGACAGTAGCTAAAACATCTACTTTGGCATCATCATTTGTTGCAGGATGTGGTTGATGTTTCACATGTGGCTGAACACTTCCTGTTTCCTTAAATAACGTATCTATTCGCCGAACGGTCCGGACACTTGGATGATGTCGTCCAGTATACCGAGCAGTATACATAGCACACGTAGGAAATTTTGATCACAATAGCCATACATCGACACGATATCGACCTTTTCTGCAATTGGTACACAGTCAATTTTAACACGGGTAATGTATCACGAAGCAAATACCGTCCGCATATAATGGATTATACTGTAAATGATGAAAGTATGTGAATGCAGCTTGCCGCTAACTTGGTGTAATGTCTCTCACACATAAACCTGTACAGTAAAGCAAGGGCCTCCTGTTTTATCTTTAGGCTGATCCGTGAAAAGACAGGCAAACAATTATACTAATGGAGGATTCTGCGTATTTTCTCTAATTTCATTCGCTCTCTCTCTCTGTCCTTTATCTATATACAGTTTTAAATAAAATATTTCATTTACGTGAACTCAGCCCAATAGAATCTCTGGTGGAGCCCTTCGTCTTAATATTCAGCGGCTGGCTTGCTGTAAAAGATCTTTATATCTATTATTTTTGTTAAGCGCTGCATTCAGTTGGGAAAATCGATCGTTTGAACAATTCGTTCATTTTATGACAGATTGAGAATTTCAGATGTGTCCGAAGCCTTTTTGGACGATTTTATAAAATCTCGGTGATTGCAGGCTCTCTTCGTCACAACTGAAACTTCCCCACTAATTACAGGGCCAAGACAATCATCAATGATTCAGACAGAGAACTCATTCGTCATTCACTCTAGAATAAAAGGGTCACAAACCTTATTTCTGAGGAAAATTGTATATTCAATCCATCTCCATTACATGTTCCGTTTTCTTTGATTCCCAGTCCTACTTAATTTGCGTTTACAATTTTTCTCTCTCTTCAAATAGCCCGCTAGTGGCACAAACGTTAATAGCTCGCTTTAGCGAGAAGAAGAGCAAATATGTCTCTTTTAGCAGCCCGACAATCTTCCAACAGATACTTCCGAAGCTGACCTCGTTACCCGTCTATAATAACCATGGAGAACACATATATGTCTCTGTTATTCCAAAGAATAAACGTACTAGAAAATTACCTTGGCGTCGACGAGCTGTCGGCGCATATATTACTAGAAAATCCGATCAGATACTTTTCAAAAGTGAATAAATGTGGATGATTTGATTGATCATTATTCATTATTGCGTGGTAGAGGGTAATTTTCCGTGGGGAGATTACAATGCCCCTCGCAGCGAGCGAAGTTTGTGAGCTCAATTTTGATTTACTGAACACACTTCGCGAGCTATCTATTAGTGTGGATAACCCGGAAGTGATGGTTGTCAGTCCTCCGACTGAAAAAGAATATTATGTTTAAGACAGACGAAGAAAAGAAATGTTGAAAACAGAAGAAATGAAGAGACAGGTACCGCGGCTGTATTGCTTTTACGTGCATCTAGGTGTTATGTTTGCTGTGCACAACCAAGGAAGATGATCTTTCATGAAACTGTTATCAGGGTCTACCCATTCGGGAACTCTCTTAAGCAGGGAAACCTTGGAAAACCTCTTAAGCCTAGACCCCCAGCCTACGGTACATAGAAGATAGGAAAGCCTATAGAAGAAAAAAATTATTTTGAAATAGATCTCTAAAGGAAAGACAGGGATCAATTTATATCACGATTTGGAGAAGAGTGATTTGTGCCTCTAGCAAAAAAAAAAAAAAAACATTTTACAATAAATAACGTGAATTTTCGTTTTACAATCTTGTTCCTAGGACCATATCTTGAGGTGCTAAAACTCCCCCGGGTCTTGCATGTCCCCGACGTCCACATTTGTAGTCGGTCTTCTACGCGGCCCACTTTGTAGTCGGTCTTCTACGCGGCCCACAATGGGAAGAGTAGAAGGGACAGGGATACTCGAATTCACATGCAACATTCATTCCAAAAGAATTAGCAATGACCAAAAGGGAAACTCTTCCTGTAAGAGAACTGGTTAGGTTGCACCGTCCAAGATTCTCCTTTTTGAAAGCAAAATCCTTATGGCTTCATGGATCCTTTTTGTTACGACGTACTTCAAGGAATTTAGCCATTAACTAATGATGTTGCCAAAAGCATCATCATATTTACTCTCGTTTGAATACTCTTTTTGACTTTGCATCCCCACTTGTGCTTATAAGTCCAAAAGTTCTGACACATTTTCTATCACTGATTTGTTCTTCGTAATTTAAAGGATTCATGCAACTTACAATAGATTTTGGATTCAAATCATCGAATAATGGAAAGTGTAGTTCATTTTATACAAAGACATAATCCATCATTTCCTTGAAAGTCACATAATTTATCTATACTCAAAAACTTTTTATTCTAAATACATATATTTCTCCAATTGATTGTTGTAATGTAAAAGTTATTAGCATTGAGGAATGCGGATTCACTTCTTTCATTTATTCTCTGATTCATACGGCGTTCACACATGCACATATATGGAAATGGATTTTTTTTTTTCAAACAAAAACTCCAAACGAACACGACCCATTAAATAACTATTAATTCTATGAACATTACTTTCTTTAAACATTCAATAATAAATTAAAAACTCTTAACTTCTAATTATAACACCTTTTCCTTTTAAAGTTCAACATGAATCAGTTTACCCTCGCGTTTGACGCGAGTCTCTTACAAAGCATATCTGTGTCGTCTATATCGATTCTAACTCTCGCGCCGACGTCAACTGTTTTGCGCGGGAAACTATCTTTGCGGCGTTAACCGTCACTCACGATTCACTGCCACAACACATCCCTTCACACGTTTACACATCTAAGCATGCACTTGAAACTATATTTGAACATTCACTCGGAACCTCTTTTGATTATTCAGCGTCATTTGCGGGAAACATTTCATTCTTCTTGAAGGTTAGTTAGATCCTTTATAAATCTTGATGACATTAGCAATGCTAAAGTTCCATGTTCACCCAAACCACAGGTGAAGCCTATCTCCACCATCTTCTTTGTAGCACTCGATAGTAATAGTTGGTCACTATTTCTATAATCTATGTCACTGATTAAATATTTCAATTTAAAGTTTTCTAACACTACACACACAGTTTCAACACCATTCCTCCCTATCTTCTAATCTTCATTAAATTTCTTCAAGTCGTTATGGGAAAGTAATCCTTTTATTTTGTTCGATCCCGGGTATGCTAATAGATAAGTCCCAGGATTCGGAATTTGTAGGATAATGTATGGGCCAGTATATAATAACTCCCATTTCTTTGTACTCTTCTTTATTAAGGATGATTTGGTATGTCTTTTGACTAGTACCTTTTCTCCCACACGGTATGTCTGTACCCTCTTGATTAATTTGTCATATTGTTGTTTTCTCTGATCAGCCCTTTTCGTCATATTTATGATGGCTTGTCTTATTTTTTCTTCCCAAGGCATCTCAGTTTCCTGAGTTTTGGGCATATGTTCAGTCCAGAAGTTTTCCTCTTTTGCTTCGAACATCAATTCATGAGGTGTATATCCAGTTGAGGAGTAGGGCATGTTATTGTATATCTGCTCAAACTCTTCCACATAATTTGCCCACGCAGTCTGCTTATTATGGCAATACGTCCTCATAAATCGATTGAATTCTCTAAAAATTCTCTCAACCAAATTGCCTTGTGGGTGGTAAAATGATGTTAGTATGTGTTTCACACCGACTTGAGACAAAGTCTGTTTCCATCGGAGTCCCGTGAATATTTTAGCATTGTCTGTTATGATCGCCTTAGGTGTACCAACATGTGGAAGATAATCCCTTATCAATCTTAATACAATTACTTTGGCTGTAGCCGCCTTTATCGGGTATAGCTTTACGTATTTCGTGCACACATCGAGAAATGCCAACACATGTCTAACACCACCTCTTGAAGTAGGTAACGGTCCACACAGATCGCACGAAATTAATTCTTTTGATTCTTGGACTAATATAGAGCATAATGGGTGCTTAGTCCCTTTTGAATCCGGCTTAGTTTTTTGACAGATTATGCATCTCTTTAAGACCTCATGCACTCTGCGCTTTATGTTGGGAAAATAACAGTACCCACTTATCTTGTCTGCACATTTTGTCGCACCGAAATGTCCCCAGGTTAAATGAGTGAACCATACAAGTTTCTCTATTTGCGCCTCAGGTATACAAACACACCAACGGACTTTGTTTTGCCTTCCACAGCGGAAAAATAATACGCCATTTACCAGTTTGTAATAATTTGCCATCTGATCCGAAGATTGGTGTTGTAACCTTTGAATGACACTTCCCCATTGAGCATCTCTTTTCTGTAACTGTGCCATATGCGCACACAAATTGATGTAGTACGTCTTAAATGGATTTTCCTGCAGCAGCAATACAGGGAATTCAGAGTTATTATTTACTTCAATCTCTTTAGTCAAACCCTGCAGTGACCTTGATAGAGCGTCAGCAATAATGTTTTGCTGTCCTGAGACATGCACGATCTTAAATTGGTATTGTTGCAGAGCGAGAGTCCATCTAGCCAGTCTGGGGTGTAACAGTTTACACGTTTGTAAAAACGTTAATGATTGATGATTGCAATATACGATAGTCTTTGACCCATATAGATAATAATGAAATTTTTTAAAACCCCAGACGATTGCAAGAGCCTCTAATTCTGTCGTCGTGTAAGTTCGTTCACAGTTGGACAAAACACGACTGGCAAACGCAATAGGACAGAAGGTGAGTTGTCCATTTATCTTGGGTACTTGGAAAAGGCACGCTCCAAGACCCACATTCGACGAATCTGCTGACAAGTAAAATTCTTCTTGCATGTCCGGATGGTACAAAAGCGGTGCATTTACTAATTGCTTCTTTATCTCTTCGAATGCTTCTTGACACTCTAATGTCCAGAGCCAGGGCACATCCTTCTTCAACAGACTATTTAGAGCTGCTGCGTTCATGGCCTGATTTGTTACAAATCTTCTAAAAAATGAGGCAAGACCCATAAACCCTTTTAATTGCCTCCTATTTCTGTGTGTTGGAAACTTACTAATCGCAATTAGCTTCTTCTTGGTTGGTAAAATTCCCTTTGCGTCAATTATATGCCCCAGGAACTTGATTCTGTTTACTGCAAAATGGGATTTCTGTAGGTTAGCAGTTATTCCCATGGTTTTGAACACGTCCAACACCCGACTCAGTAAGGTAATATGCTCCTCCCAAGTCTTCGATGCTATAAGCAAATCATCAACAAACACTGTTATCCTGCTTCTTAGTTCTGGGCCTAGTGCATAATCTAGAGCTGCTATAAAGATTCCAGCACTAATGTTGAGTCCGAAAGGAACTACAGTAAATTGGTAACTTCTTCCGGAATAAATGAAAGCTGTATATTTCCTTGATGACTCGTCCAGCTTGACTTGCCAATAAGAACTCCGCAAATCAATGCTCGTCAAATATTGGACATCCTGGAACCGTTGTATAAGTTCGTCTATGTTTTCCGGATGTGTTCTCACTGGAATTATGATTTTATTTATTTCTCTGGCGTCGAGTACCAGTCTCACAGTCCCATTTGCTTTTGGCACGACCAACAATGGGGAGCAGTATGGGCTTGTAGAGGGTTCGATCAAACCTCATTTCAACATGCGATCTATTTCTTTTTGAACTTAAGCTTTTAACCTCCAGGGAACAGGATAGAAAGTTCTACAATACTTTTCGTGCGGCTTAACGTAGAGATGGCATATGTATCCCTTAATAACTCCTGGCCTTTCATCAAACACGTTTTCATACGCTAATAATAATTCTTTGAGCTGCTTCTTCTGATCTTCAATAATGCAGTCGGATTCATTTAACTTCTCATACACTAATTGACCGAAATCTCCTTTGACTTGAAACTCGTTAATTACGTGCTGTTTAGAATTTTGTGCCGTCCTGATTACTTGCACACTGATCCCACTATTATATTTTCTGGTAAGGCTTTCTTTTTTCAACAAGTCCAACTCAATTTCTTGTTTATTTACATTTAACCAAATTTTTCCTGTTTTAAAATCTATTCTGCATCCGTATTGACGTAGGCTGTCGACTCCGATAATGCAATCTACCACCAAATTTTTCACAACAAGGAATGTGCTTAATATTGCTACATTTCCGACTTCTACACTAAGTAGTGACTGCACTTTTACATTAGCCGATCTAGCCCCAACGGCGCCTATTATTCTGCAATTTTGAACTGGAAAAATTGGTACTCGTCTTATATTTCTGATCTTGTTGAATAGAGCCTCCGAAATAACATTTGTGGTTGCAGCTGTGTCTAAAACCGCCACTATAGGTACAGTCTCCAAAATGACTTGCACTTCGGCTACTGCCACCTGTTCCTTATCCTCATCTTGTGGTTCTAAGTCCTCGGTCAATTCATCTGCCAGTAATCGTCCATCATTATACGTTAGCATGGGTACACATATCCTGTTGCCCCTCAACCAATTGTTGACCGCTCCTCCGGGGCACGAGTGGGTCCTTACAAGTTTGTTGGATTTTGATTCGCCTGGTGGTTGACATCATCCGTCACTTCGGTAATTACCGGTTGATTCGCAGATGTCCGTCCCCACTGATGTTGGTTATTTGAGTTCATTCCCCCCGGTTGATTCCACTTTCTATTACTGTTATTGTTCCAGGCTTGAGTTCTGAAATTCCTTTCGTTCCCCCACACGGGATTGTATCTTTTCCCATTCCTGTTGTTCCTTGGATAGCCCCTCGCAAGACTATTGCCGGTATTACTATTGAGATTTTGAGGGGTTTCTCCGCTATTTAACAATCTCTGTCCATTCCCTTGCCTACCGTTGGGCGGAGGTTCTATCTCCCTATATTGGAATCTGTTATTACGGGCTTTCTGGTTGTTCTCTTCAATAATATCTATATGGTCTAACGTCGTGAGGAACGACTCCAAGTCTTTATCATTGCCGTAAATCAATTGATTCCGGATGCTAATTGGTAGTCTTGCCTTAAGTATGTTTATTATGTCTGGCATGGGCATAGGTCTGTCCCAGTATCTAGTTTCATTTATATATTTTTCAAAATACTTCCTAAGGCTTCCTTTTGAAAAGGAGAAAGGCTCTGGGTAGAGCACCTCTTGCCTTAGGCGTCCTGTACCCCTTCTGACCAGAACTTTGCTAAAAACACCTTCTCAAAATCGTCATATGTCGAGCAAACAGAAGTCATGTCCGAGGCCCAAATCGCCCCCGAACCTTGTATATATCCTGTAACGAAACTGATCTTCTGCCACTCCGACCAATTTCTGGGTAGCACTCCTCTGAAACTTCGAATAAAAACAATTGGATGGAACCCCCTTTTGTCAGTGTTAAAAATCTGGAATTGCCGATGCTTTATCATTTTTTCTTCGGCATGGCAAAGGCTTTCGTAATCTCCATTAGATAAGACTTCACGCGAACAACTAGCTCGAGGCAATTTAATGTTTGAGTTACTTACACAAGTCGGTATCGTGTGCGAATGTGCAGTAATTGGCTCTATAGTCGCTGCCAACTTCTCCTGCTGGCCTGTATTCATTTGTTCTGAGCCTTGTTGTGAAACGCGTATCGACTCTTCTATCGTTTGTTTCCAATGCTCGAAATCAGCACCTAACTGCTGTCGCACTTCCTCAAGTCCTTTCGCAAACAAATTCTCTTCCTGTTTGCCAAATAGACTCTGGAATGCTGCCTTAACATTTTGCTCAACGTTTTCACACATTAGCCTTTTATTTTCTAGTGTGATTTCGGATAATTTACCCGTTAATACATTAATTTGGTGGTCTATAACGTCTTGACGCTCTGTCAGATGTTCAACACTTTCCTTTAAGTTAGTCTGCGTACGTGCCAATTCAGGAAGTTGCGCAATTGCACATGACATGGCATCTTGCTTTTGTACTAATTGCGGAACCATTTCCACCTGCTCCCGTACAGTATCTATATTAATAGCCACATACTCCTTCATTTCTACACGTACGCGGTGAGTAGATTCCTCACATTGAGCTTTCACCAATTCTATTTGTGCAGTTAATTTTCGTTCCGTCTCTTCGGCCTGATCTTTAAGTTCCTTGGTCTTCGCCTCTGTCCGCTGCTCTAATTCGGAAAAACTGTCTTGTAACTGCTGCTTAATCTCAGCTTTCAGATTTTCCTGTCCTTCCGTAACTGAGGCTAATTTCGCGTTCAAAGCATTTTGCCCTTCAGTAACTAAGGCTAATTTTGTATTCAAATCATTTTGCCCTTCAGTAACTGAGGCTAATTTCGCGTTCATGTCTGTTTTCAAATTTTCCTGCCCTTCAGTAACTGAGGCTAATTTTGTATTCATATTATTCATGCTCTCCGTTATCATCTGCATCTGTCTCATGATAATGACTAATGGGTCTAATCCATGTTGCGTACTTGCCGTTACATGTCCCTCCGTATCTACAGGGCGTTCTATTGCGCTATCTGTAGCCATCGGTTCTACAACACTTCTTACTGCATCATTATTATCAGTGCTAACAGCTGAAGGCTGCTGCGTGCTGCTCTGCTCTGCTTGACTCACCTTAAACATTGCCCTAGTTAAAACCATATAAATGTTCTACTGTCACTATATATATATATCTTCCTTCACACAAGAGTACTTCTGTGGCTACTTTCTTACTGTACTTATACAGATAAATGCAACTGGCGCAGGTCAATCAAACTACATCTAGCATGAACACAATTAATCAATGTTCAAATATCCAATAATACTAAATAGAAAAACGTATACTTGATTATACTAGCAAGCTTTAATGATAAAATTATAGATCTGGCCTTTACTCTGCGCCCAGCGTGTTGTTTTATGTTCTTATTTGTAGATCCACTTAATTTGACTGCGAGTATTTCTTCTCTTTTCCAAGCGTCAGATAAGTTGGCTCGTCGTAGTTCACATGAAACAGAGAACAAAATTATTTTAGCAACGTCCAAAAACGTGTCCTGTCACGGATTGGCCATTATAATGGATTATACTGTAAATGATGAAAGTATGTGAATGCAGCTTGCCGCTAACTTGGTGTAATGTCTCTCACACATAAACCTGTACAGTAAAGTAAGGGCCTCCTGTTTTATCTTTAGGCTGATCCGTGATAAGACAGGCAAACGATTATACTAATGGAGGATTCTGCGTATTTTCTCTAATTTCATTCGCTCTCTCTCTCTCTCTCTGTCCTTTATCTATATACAGTTTTAAATATAATATTTCATTTACGTGAACTCAGCCCAATAGAATCTCTGGTGGAGCCCTTCGTCTTAATATTCAGCGGCTGGCTTGCTGTAAAAGATCTTTATATCTATTATTATTGTTAAGCGCTGCATTCAGTTGGGAAAATCGATCGTTTGAACAATTCGTTCATTTTACGACAGATTGAGAATTTCAGATGTGTCCGAAGCCTTTTTGGACGATTTTATAAAATCTCGGTGATTGCAGGCTCTCTTCGTCACAACTGAAACTTCCCCACTAATTACAGGGCCAAGACAATCATCAATGATTCAGACAGAGAACTCATTCGTCATTCACTCTAGAATAAAAGGGTCACAAACCTTATTTCTGAGGAAAATTGTATATTCAATCCATCTCCATTACATGTTCCGTTTTCTTTGATTCCCAGTCTTACTTAATTTGCGTTTACAATTTTTCTCTCTCTTCAAATAGCCCGCTAGTGGCACAAACGTTAATAGCTCGCTTTAGCGAGAAGAAGAGCAAATATGTCTCTTTTAGCAACCCGACAATCTTCCAACAGATACTTCCGAAACTGACCTCGTTACCCGTCTATAATAACCATGGAGAACACATATATGTCTCTCTGTTATTCCAAAGAATAAACGTACTAGAAAATTACCTTGGCGTCGACGAGCTGTCGGCGCATATATTACTAGAAAATCCGATCAGATACTTTTCAAAAGTGAATAAATGTGGATGATTTGATTGATCATTATTCATTATTGCGTGGTAGAGGGTAATTTTCCGTGGGGAGATTACACGCAGTGGCGGAATGTTACGTGGTACCACGTACTTATACGTTTGTGACTATTACTGCGCCATGCATCCCAAAGCGAAAAAAGTGGTCCAACTAAAACATTCATATTTCTTTACGTACTACGCAAATATTTAATAAAAAAGGGGGGGGGGTCCTACTTAAAAAAAAAAACCAGTTGATATCCGCTTGCCTAGGGCAGCGCCATCTAGCGGGCCAACCATAGCATCGTCTGGTTTTCCCCTTCAAGCTAGACGAGTTTCGTTCTTTGTAGTTTTTTCCTTTGACGCTTATTTCGTGAGATATTTGGCCCGGACACTGTCAATGGACCACCCTGTATATTGATATCTCAGTGCTACAGTACTGCAGTTTTCAGCTAGAGTAACGAAACAAAAGGGCGCAGACCATAGATAAAATTGAATACCATGCGGTAATTCGTTATCAACAGCAGCGGAATTGTTGCAGCTGTGTCAGACCAGCCCAGACCTGAACTGAGACCTGACGTGGCTGCTGTCTAAAACGAATTACCGCACTGTACAGGGAAAGACACCTATATTTCTTTAGATCCTTTATCATTTAGCTACAATATAGCAGGTCAGCAACTGGAAGCAGTTAATTCCATAAATTATCTGGGAATAGGCATGTTGTTGTTGTCTTCAGTCCTGAGACTGGTTTGATGTAGCTCTCCATGCTACTCTATCCTGCGCTTCTTCATCTCCCAGTGCTTACTGCAACCTACATCCTTCTGAATCTGCTCAATGTATTCATCTCTTGGTCTCCCTTTACGCATTAGAAATGATTTAAAATGGAATGATCATATAAAGTTGATCGTCGGTGAAGCAGATGCCAGACTGAGATTCATTGGAAGAGTCCTAAGGAAATGCAATCCGAAAACAAAGGAAGTAGGTTACAGTACACTTGTTCGCCCACTGCTTGAATATTGCTCACCAGTGTGGGATCCATACCAGATAGGGTTGATGGAAGAGATAGAGAAGATCCAACGGAGAGCAGCGCGCTTCGTTACAGGATCGTTTAGCAATCGCGAAAGCGTTACAGAGATGACAGATAAACTCCAGTGGAAGAATCTGCAAGAGAGACGCTCATTAGATCGGTATGGGCTTTTGTTGAAGTTTCGAGAACATACCTTCACCGAGGAGTCAAGCAGTATATTGCTCCCTCCTACGTATATCTCGCGAAGAGACCATGAGGATAAAATCAGAGAGATTAGAGCCCACACAGAAGCATACCGACAATCTTTCTTTCCACGAAGAATACGAGACTGGAATAGAAGGGAGAACCGATAAAAGTACTCAAAGTACCCTCCGCCACACACCGTCAGGTGGCTTGCGGAGTATGGATGTAGATGTAGATTTCTACTACTTCCCATAATTTCACATCGTGATTAGGACCGCCTGAAGTGACCCATATTCCGCTCCAACACATCATATTCACAGCCGTGAATGTTCCATCAGATAAGTTGCACGGAAACTACGATGCATTGTTGCAATGTTTTTGCATATCCCAAAGAAAGAAACCTAATTGGGGTAATGACAGGTGATCTCAGGGGCCATGAAACAAAGCCTTCTCTTCCGATCCACCTGTTTCGGAACATTTCATAAAGAAAATCGCGAACTTCTGGTGCATCATTCCACAACCCGACTAGACACGATATATGCCTCACAAACTCTTAAATCTGCGATATGGGGCGCCGAACGATGGCCACTGGCCTTTTCCGACCATTGCGCTTACATCTGTACGGTCCTCCTGCCACCGCAATCTATAAGGCGCAGCCATGCGACATGGAAACTAAATACTTCTCATCTGCATGACCTGGCATGTCACCAACAAGTCGCTGAGATGTGGACAGCCTGCGAACGGCGCCTTATCCGCTACCGCTCGACATTGACATGGTGGTTGGACTGCGCCAAAGCAACGATCAGGAGGACACTGATGAGATCAGGGAAGCACTTGGCCGACTGGCATCGCAACACTGTTGACTTATACTACGCGATTCTCCGAGATCTGGACACCTAACAGCAAAACCCAGACAACCAGTTAGAACGACAAAGAACTAAGGCAAGGATAATTGCGCTGGCACGCCAGAAATTGCAAGGGGTGGTGATACGGACGTGGCGCCACGATCATGCGGGTTTGGAAATTCCATCCATGCATCAGATTGTGTGACGACAGCGTAGTCGGCAGATCATCAACACCCTGACCACGCCTAATGGCCCGCAGATGACCAGTGATAATGACATTGTTCAGGCACTCGTCCAACTCTACGGTCGTACTTATAGGGAAGAGGATGCTGAAACTGAAGCAGACGATTCCATTCTGCATTACGTCACGTACACCCTCCCTCACACGGATACTTTGACAGTTGCGGTCACGCGAGGCGAAATCGGCAACGCAATCGACAAAGATGCAGTCAACAGATTACACGGCATTGACGGCTTATGGCCGACCGGTGTGGCCGTGCTGTTCTACGCGCTTCAGTGTGTAACCGGGTGACCGCTACGGTCGCAGGTTCGAATACTGCCTCGGGCATGGATGTGTGTGATGTCCTTAGGTTAGTTAGGTTTAAGTAGTTCTAAGTTCTAGGGGACTGATGACCACAGATGTTAAGTCCCATAGCGCTCAGAGCAATTTGGACCATTTGGATCGGCTTATCGATAGAGTTTTACCGTGCCTTCCGGGACCTTATGGCACAGCGGTGGACGACTATGTATCAAGAACTGATGGCATGTGACCAAGACTTTGTTGACAGCATCATCGTTCTGGTACACAAACCAGCCCGTGGTTCGACAGTCACGGGTTACAGACCGCTCACCCAACTCAATGGCAATTACAAGATTTTCGCTCGCTTACTGGTAATGCATCTCCCAACAATACTCCCTCATATCCTCTCCCCAGAGCAAACGATGCCTGGGGGACAGGTTAACATACAGACTGCCACAGGGGAATACTGCGACTTAATTGCAATGGTGGCAGCCTGCAGACTGCGTGTAGCGGTCGTCGCTAAATACTTCGATAGCACCTTGGATAAAGTGCGCCATCTTTCCCTGTGTACGGTGTCAGCCCGAATGGGCAATCCCCCCTACCTTCATTCGTCTTTATAATAGTGCCAGTTCATGTGTCCAAGTCAATGGACGTTTAGCAGGGCCAGAAGCCATCTGCTGTTCCATACGGAAAGGGTGCTGCCTCTCTGCCCTACTGTATGCCATTACCCTTAAGCCCCTCATTGGGAGCTTGACAACCAAGCTCTCTGGCCTCACCCTTCGCCAACACACTTTCCGCTGTCGGGCATATGCTGATGACCTCCTCCTCCTCATCCGCTCCGGCTCTGAGTTTCGAGCAGTCCCTGAATTAATCACACGTCACCGGGTTGCCGCTGGCAGTGCCATGAATGTCGCCAAATCTTGTGCAATGCACATTGGACGAGGCCTCCACCCCCCCCCCCCCCCCCCGGTCTCACGCAGAGCGGCAACGAATTTACGACGTCTGTTACACGTCATCCGCAACGACGTCCACCAGAACCTCTTGCTCCGCCAGGACACACTCCAGCGCACTGAGTTTCTTAATCGTTATGTGGCATCAGAATTGGTCCACATTGCGTAAGTTCTCCCTGGATGACTGGATAATATATAAAGATCAAGAATAAAGATTTGAAAGAAAAACAAGGTTCTCCCTCTGCAGACGGCGATTGGGCGCAACCTGCAGGCGGCCTTTGGCTGTTATTTCACGGCCTGTTCCATCTTTTAAGTCCGTTATGAGACACTTACCCTGCCCCCACGGGATGGTGGCCTCGGGCTCATCAACGTCCGTATGCGAGCTGCGGCCTTGTATATTAGTACCATGAGAAGACAGTGGACTGGACGGGGCACATCTCTAACACGGAGCTTGCTTGAGGACTTCCTGCCTGCTTCCATCTCACCACCGGTGTCTCTCGGCTACATCGTGCTTCATTTGTCTCTTATTTCGACGTTTTTCGTCGACTACAGTTACATACATATTAGTCTCCCAGATAAGCACCCGCCCAGGACTAAGGAATTTAACAGCCTGCTATTGCGCCGTGTTCCCCAGAATGTGATGGACACCAAAACATCCCTCTATTCAGTGGCCCTTAGTTTGGACTACTATCCACCACTTCCTCCCTACGGATGACTGGACACTGTATTATCACATAGTTAACAGGAAATTTGCCACGAAACAGCGACTGCACAACATTGGTTTGTAGGATTCCCTTCTTTGTCTCCTTTGCCAGCAACTGGACACTGATGACCGCCGTCTGACATGCGCCTCTTTGCAAGGTGTCTGGTGCTTCGTGCAGCAAATCATTGCCACCACAGGCCTTTGATCCAGCAGCCCACGGGCGCCGCCAGCGGTCCCGGCGTGTACGCGCACTGTGCGGACCTGGCTCCTCCTGAGTCCCCAACCGAACTGCACACTGACACGACCTGGAAGAACCACGACGTCGCCCCAAAGATAGGACACAGTTACTACATAACGATAACCACCGCAGCTGCCACTGGTGGGGTGGCAAAGTTTGCGAAACCAAGTGGCGCCAATCAACACGAGAAGAAGACAAACAACTGCAACCATGACAAGTAAACGATACGGCCTGACAACCAACAGAAGACAGATACCTGCAAACAGTACCAACACGAGCCGTAGAGCACGCATCACCTGGTTTCTCGCCGCTTGGAGCAGCGCTAGTGTCGCTCCACATGTCAAACTTCAGCAAGTTTCAGCATGCATGTTAAATGCGAGTGAAATTCATAACACGACATTGAATCGCTGTCAAGCCACTTGGAGCACTGCAAGTTTATCAGTCCATCATCTCGCTCTCTTACTGGCCTATTATTAGTCTTCCATGTTTATCTCGTTTCGTAGTTAACAGAAGCTGGTTTCATCACACTTCTCATGTGTATTGCACTCTTTGAATTGAATTGTAAATATGTTGCTCGTTTTCTCACTCAGGTCTGCTCACATTCGTAACATTGCGCGTGGTCTTCAGTCCTGAGACTGGTTTGATGCAGCTCTCCATGCTACTCTATCCTGTGCAAGCTTCTTCATCTCCAAGTACGTACTGCAACCTACATCCTTCTGAATCTGCTTAGTGTATTGATCTCTTGGTCTCCCTCTACGATTTTTACCCTCCACGCTGCCCTCCAATGCTAAATTTGTGATCCCTTGATGCCTCAAAACATGTCCTACCAACCGATCCCTTCTTCTAGTCAAGTTGTGCCACAAACTTCTCTTCTCCCCAATCCTATTCAGTACCTCCTCATTAGTTACGTGATCTACCCACCTTATCTTCAGCATTCTTCTGTAGCACCACATTTCGAAAGCTTCTATTCTCTTCTTGTCCAAACTGGTTATCGTCCATGTTTCACTTCCATGCATGGCTACACTCCATACAAATACTTTCAGAAACGACTTCCTGACACTTAAATCTATACTCGATGTTAACAAATTTCTCTTCTTCAGAAACGATTTCCTTGCCATTGTCAGTCTACATTTTATATCCTCTCTACTTCGACCATCATCAGTTATTTTACTCCCTAAATAGCAAAACTTCTTTACTACTTTAAGTGTCTCATTTCCTAATCTAATCCCCTCAGCATCACCCGATTTAATTTGACTACATTCCATTATCCTCGATTTGCTTTTGTTGATGTTCATCTTATATCCTCCTTTCAAGACACTGTCCATTCCGTTCAACTGCTCTTCCAAGTCCTTTGCTGTCTCTGACAGAATTACAATGTCATCGGCGAGCCTCAAAGTTTTTACGTCTTTTCCATGAATTTTAATACCTACTCCGAATTTTTCTTTTGTTTCCTTCACTGCTTGCTCAAGGGTTAAATGATTTCATATTCGGTTTTGTTTCAAATAAGGCAGAAACCGGTTTCGTCACACTGTGTCCTGTGAAATTTGTGTATTGTTACTGCTTACGAATCTGTATGTGAACTGCACGGTTTAAATGCTTGTTAATTACATTGTTCTTATTCTACCGTATTTTTGTTTGCATCTGTTTTCCGTACTTCCTCGCATTTATTGGGTAGCTCCACGTCAGCAGGTTTTCACAGTGCTGTTATCCAACTTAATCACATCCTGTCACGGAGTGAGTGTCTAATTCTGCTTTGAGTGGCGTTGCTTCTTGCCACTGAGCGCCATGCTTCACAGTGCCTTGCAGAGTGAGGACGCAGATGCAGATGAGCAGGCCCTGTGTTTGGTAGTACTGGTGACTGCAGCATTCTTCCTTTGAAATGCTAAAAATTCGAAAGTAGTTAGGCAAGTGTTTTCTCACGTTGCTAACAGGTACTACAAACAGTAAATACGAGAGTATCAAAAACGAATGAGAACAAAAATAATGTTGAATACTTAAAATAATAAAGGACTTTTGCTATTTGGGGAGCAAAACAGCTGATGATGGTCAAAGTAGAGACTATATAAAATGTAGACTGGCAATGGCAAGGAAAACGTTTTTGAAGGAGAAAAATTTGTTAACATGGAGTAAAGATTTAAATGTCAGGAAGTCGTTTCTGAAAGTATTTGTATGGAGTGTAGCCATGTATGGAAGTGAAACATGGACGATAAATAGTTTGGACAAGAAGAGAATAAAAGCTTTCGAAATGTGGTGCTACAGAAGAGTGCTGAAGATTAGATGGGTAGATCACATAACTAATGAGGAGGTATTGAAATGGTTCAAGTGGCTGTGAGCACTATGGGACTTAACTTCTGAGGTCATCAGTCCCCTAGAACTTACAACTACTTAAACCTAACTAACCTAAGGACATCACACACATACATGCCTGAGGCAGGATTCGAACCTGCGACCTTAGCGGTCGCGCGGTTCCAGACTGAAGCGCCTAGAAACGCTCGGCCACATCAGTCGGCTGAAGGTATTGAATAGAACTGGGGAGAAGAGGAGTTTGTGGCACAACTTGGCTAGAAGAAGGGATCGGTTGGTAGGACATGTTCTAAGGCATCAAGGGATCAGCAATTTAGTATTGGAGGGCAGCGTGGAGGGTAAAAATCGTAGAGGGGGACCAAGAGATGAATAATACACTAAGCGGATTCAGAAGGATGTAGGTTGCAGTAGGTACTGGGAGATGAAAGAACTTGCACAGAATAGAATAGCATGGAGAGCTGCATCAAACCAGTCTCAGGACTGAAGGCCACAACAACAACAACAACAACAACAACAACGAACAATATACTTACAATGCATTCAAATGGATAGTTCACACACGGATTCGTAATCAGAAACATATAGACATGTCGACAGAATACCGTGGTACGAAACCAGTAGCTGGTTCATATGAAACAAAAACAAATATAGGATTATTTCCCCACCAAGAATTAAGGATGAGAGCAAAAACTAAGCAGAATAAAGGCAACAAATTTACAATGGAGTCCAAAGCGCACAAATGACGCAAGAAAGTCGTAATCTGAAACATAATTTCCGCTTGATAACAGCCACACTGTCGAAATTCCAATAGTGGATTTTACGTAATACGAACGCTTACCATCTGACTACCATAGCCACTCATAAAGTATAAATGAAAAATATTATTGTCTAGTTCTCGTATTTCGCAGAACAAGAATACAGATCGTCGTCACCATTTCCCTAATTCGAAATTCGCTGGTAGGCTACTAGGAGCGCTACTATCGGTCTATGTTTCTGTATCGTAAAATGGACCTTGTGCTTGGGATACTTTGGTGTTCTGTCAGTTCCACAGCGGCGAGCGCCGCAACGGTGTTTGTTATTTGCTGAGATGACTTCCTAATACTGCATCGGACCTGCTTTCGCTAGGCGTACTGCAGCTACTCGACTTGATGTGGACTCACCAGGTCGTTACAAGTTCCCTGCACAAATTCTGAACCATGCTGCCTCTATAATTTCCAGAATTGCGAAAAGATGTTGTAGGTGTAGGATTTTGTGCACGAATTGACCTCTTGATTACGTACCGAAAATGTTCGGTGGGGTTCAAGTCGAACAATCTGGGAGGCCAAGTTACTCGCCAAAACTGTCCAGACTGATCTTCAAACCAATCGAGAACATTTGTGGCTCGGTAACATGGCGCATTTTCATCTACATCTACATCTACATGGATACTCTTCAAATCACATTTAAGTACCTAGCAGAGGGTTCATCGAACCACCTTCACAATTCTCTATTATTCCAATCTCCTATAGCGCCAGGATAGAATGAACACCTATATCTTTCCGTACGAGTTCTGATTTCCCTTCATTTATCGTGGTGATCGTTCCTCCCTATGTAGGTCGGTGTCAACAAAATATTTTCGCATTCAGAGGAGAAAGCTGGTGATTGCAATTTCGTGAGAAGATTCCGTCGTAACGAGAAACGCCTTTCTTTTAATGATTTCCAGCCCAAATCCTGTATCATTTCTGTGACACTCTCTCCCATATTTCGCGATAATACAAAACGTGCTGCCTTTCTTTCAACTTTTTCGATGTACTCCGTCAGTCCTATCTGGTAAGGACCCCACACCGCGCAGCAGTATTCTAAAAGAGGACGGACAAGCGTAGTGTAGGCAGTCTCCGTAGTAGGTCTGTTACATTTTCTAAGTGTCCTGCCAACAAAACGGAGTCTTTGGTTAGCCTTCCCCACAACATTTTCTATGTGTTCCTTCCAATTTAAGTTGTTCGTAATTGTAATACCAAGGTATTTAGTTGAATTTACGGCTTTTAGATTGGACTGATTTATCGTGTAACCGAAGTTTAACGACTTCCTTTTAACACTCATGCGGATGACCTCACACTTTTCGTTCTTTAGGGTCAACTGCCAATCTTCGCATCATTCAGATGTCTTTTCTAAATGGTTTTGCAATTTGTTTTGATCTTCTGATGACTTTATTAGTCGATAAGAGACTGCATCATCTGTAAACAATATAAGACGGCTGCTCAGATTGGCACCCAAATCGTTTATATAGATAATGAATAGCAAAGGGCCTATAACACTACCTTGGGGGACGCCAGAAATCACTTGTTTCACTAAATGACTTTCCGTCAGTTACTACGAACTCTGATCTCTGTGACAGGATATCACAAATCTAGTCACATAACTGAGACGATATTCCATAAGCGCGCAATTTCACTACCAGCCGCTTGTGTGGTACAGTGTCAAAAGCCTTCCGAAAATCCAGAAATACGGAATCGATCTGAAATCCCTTGTCAAAAGCGCTCAACACTTCATGTGTATAAAGAGCAAGTTGTATTTCACAAGAATGATGTTTTCTAAAGCCATGTTGACCGTGTCTCAATAGACCGTTTTCTTCGAGGTAATGCATAATGTTTGAACACAATATATGTTCCAAAATCCTGCTGCATATCGACGTTAACGATATGGGTCTGTAATTTAGTGGATTGCTCCTACTACCTTGGTGTCACCTGCGCAACTTTCCAGTTTTGGGTACGGATCTTCCGTCGAGCGAATGGTTGTATATGATTGTTAAGTATGCAGCTGATGCATCAGCATACTACGAAAGGAACCTAATTGGTATACAGTCTGGACCAGAAGACTTGCTTTTATTAAGTGTTTTAAATTGCTTCACTACTCCGAGAATATTTACTTCTACGTTACTCATGTTGGCAGCTGTTCTCGATTCGAATTCTGGAATATTTACTTCGTCGTCTTTAGTAAAGGTATTTCGGAAGGCCGTGTTTTTTAGTAACTCTGCTTTGGCAGCACTGTCTTCGATAGTATCTTCATTGCTATCGCGCAGAGCACGCATTGTTGTTTCTCGCCGCTAACATATTTCACATACGAGTTTGGATTTTCTGCCAGGTTTCGAGACAAAGTTTCGTTGTGCAAACTTTTATAAGCATCTCGCATTGGTGTCCGCGTTAAATTTTGAGCTCCTGTAAAAGATCGCCAATCTTGGGGATTTTGCGTCTGTTTAAATTTGGCATGTTTGTTTCGTTGTTTCTGCAACAGTGTTCTAACGCGTTTTGTGTACCAAGGAGGATCAGTTCCGTCGTTTGTTAATTTATTTGGTATAAATCTCTCAATTGATGCCGATACTAATTCTTTGAATCCAAGCGACATTTGGTCTACACTTGCATCGTTAATTTGTCTCTCAGGAAGGGGTCAAATGAATTTTTATCTGCTTTTTTGAATAGGTATTTTTTTCGCTTATCTTTGGAAGATTTGGGGATTGTGTGTGTGTGTGTGTGTGTGTGTGTGTGTGTGTGTGTGTATTGTTGTCTTCAGTCCAGAGACTGGTTTGATGCAGCTCTCCATGCTACTCTATCCTGTGCAAGCTTCTTCATCTCCCAGTGCCTACTGCAACCTACATCCTTCTGAATCTGCTTAGCGTATTCATCTCTTGGTGTCCCTCTACGATTTTACCCTCCACGCTGCCCTCCAGTACTAAACTGGTGATCCCTTGATGCCTCAGAACATGTCCTACCAACCGATCCCTTCTTCTAGTCAAGGTGTGCCACAAATTTCTGTTCTCCCTAATTCTATTCAATACCTCCTCATTAGTTATGTGATCTATCCATCTAATCTTCAGCATTCTTCTGTAGCACCACATTTACAAAGCTTCTATTCCCTTCTTGTCCAAACTATTTATCGTCCACTTTTCACTTCCATAGATGGCCACACTCCATACAAATACTTTCAGAAACGACTTCCTGACACTTAAATCTACACTTGAGGTTAACAAATTTCTCTTCTTCAGAAACGCTTGCCTTGCCATTGCCCGTCTATATTTTATATCCTCTCTACTTCGGCGATCATCAGTTATTTTGCTCCCCAAATAGCAAAATTCATTTACGATATTCAGTCTTGCTACGACAGCCTTGTGTTCATTAATCCCTGTATCGGTTTTTATGCTCGTTATTAACTCAGGATTATTTATTGCTAAGAGGTCAAGCGTGTTTTCACAACCGTTTAATATTAGCGTGAGCTCATGAACTAACTGCTCGAAATAATTTTCGAAGAACGCGTTTGGCACAATTTCGGACGATATGTATTTTCGCCAACATATCGAGTGTAAATTAAAGTCACCACCAACTATTATCGTATGATGGGGGTACGTGTTTGAAATCAAACTCAAGTTTTCTTTGAACCTTACAGCAACTGCTTCATCGGAGTTGGGAGGTCGGTAAAAGGATCCAATTATTATTTTATTCCGGTTGCCAACAATGACCTCTGCCCATATTAACTCACAGGAACTATCTACTTCAATTTCGCGACAAGATAAACTAATTCTAACAGCAACATACACGCCACCGCCAACCGTGTTCAGCTTAACCTTTCGGAACACATAAAACATAAAAATTCCATCATTGTTTCGGAACATGAAATCCATGAATGGCTGCAAATGGTCTCCGAGTAGCCGAGCATAACAATTTACAGTCAGTGATCGGTTTAGCCGAACTAGAGTTCATTCCTTGTAAACACAGGCCACACCGTTATGGAGCCACCACCAGCATGAACAACTGAGGTCCATAGCTTCATAAGGTCTGCGCCACACTCGAACCTTACCAGTAGGTTTTACCAACTGAAATCGCGAGTCATCTGCCTGGGCCACCATTTTTCCAGCCGTGTTGGGTCTAACCGATATGGTCACCAGCCCAGGAGAAGCGCTGCAGGCGTTGTCGTGCTCTTAGGAAAGGCAATCGGTCGGTCATCTGAGGCCATAGCCCATTAACGCCAAATTTCGACGCACTGTCCTAACGGATACGATCGTCGTACATCGGACATTGATTGATGCGTTTATTTCACACAGCGTTGCTTGTCTGTTAGCACGGACAACTGTACGCAAAAGCTGCCGCTCTTGGTCGTTAAGTGAAGGTCGTCACAAACTGCGTTTTCCTTTGTGAGAGGTTATGCCTGGAAATTGGCATTCTTGGCACATTCTTGACACTGTGGATCTCGGACTAGCCCAATGATTTCGGAAATGGGATTGTCCCATATATCTAGTTCCAAGTACCATGTTGCTGTTGTTGTTGTGGTCTTCAGTCCAGAGACTGGTTTGATGCAGCTCTCCATGCTACTCTATCCTGTGCAAGGTTCTTCATCTCCCAGTACCTACTGCAACCTACATCCTTCGGAATCTGTTTAGTGTATTCATCTCTTGATCTCCCTTTACGATTTTTATCCTCCAAGCTGCCCTCCAATACTAAGTTAGTCATCCCTTGATGCCTCAGAATATGTCCTACCAAGCGATCCCTTCTTGTAGTCGAGTTGTGCCACAAATTTCTCTTCTCCCCAATTCTATTCAATACCTCCTCATTAGTTATGTGATGTACCCATCTAATATTCAGCATTCTTCTGTAGCACCACATTTCGGACGCGTCTAATCTCTTCTTGTCTAAACTATTTGTCATCCATGCTCCACTTCCATACATGGCTACACTCCATACAAATTCTTTCAGAAAAGACTTCCTGATTCTTAAATCTATACTCAATGTTAACAAATTTCTCTTCTTCAGAAATGCTTTTTCTTGCCATTGCCAGTCTGTATTTTGTGTACTGCCTACTTCGACCATCATCAGTTATTTTGCTGCCCAATTAGCAAAACTCATTTACTACTTTAAGCGTATCATTTCCTAACGTAATTCCCTCAGCATCACCTGATTTAATTCGACTACATTCCGTTATCTTCGTTTTCCTTTTGTTGATGTTCATCTTATATCTTCAAAAAAATGGTTCAAAAGGCTCTGAGCACTATGGGACTTAACTGCTGAGGTCATTAGTCCCCTAGAACTTAGAACTACTTAAAGCTAACTAACCTAAGGACATCACACAAATCCATGCCCGTGGCAGGATTCGAACCTGCGACGTAGCGGTCGCGCGGTTCCAGACTGTAGCGCCCAGAACCGCTCGGCCACTCTGGCCGGCTTTATATCCTCCTTTCAAGACACGGCCCATTCCGGTCAGCTGCTCGTCCAGGTCATTTGCTGTCACTGACAGAATTACATTGTCATCGGCGAACCTCAAAGTTTTTATTTCTTCTCCATGGATTTTAATTCCTACTCCGAATTTTTCTCTTGTTTCCTTTACTACTTGCTCAGTATACAGATTGAATAACGTCGGGGAGAGGCTACAACCCTGTCTCACTCCCTTCCCAACCACTGCTTCCCTTTCATGCCTGTCGACTCTTATAACTGCCATCTGGTTTCTGTACAAATTGTAAATAACCTTTCGCTCCCTGTATTTTACCTCTGCCGCCTTCAGAACTTGAAAGAGTGTATTTCAGTCAACATTGTAAAAGCTTTCTCTAAGTCTACAAATGCAAGAAATGTAGGTTTGCCTTTCCTTAATCTATCTTCTAAGATAAGTCGTAGGGTCAGTATTGCCTCACGTGTTCCAATATTTCTACGGAATCCAAACTGATCTTCCCCGAGGTCGGCTTCCACCAGTTTTTCCATTCGTCTCTAAAGAATTCGTGTTAGTATTTTGCAGCCGTGGCTTATTAAACTGATAGTTCGCTATTTTTCACATCTGTCAGCACCTACTGTCTTTGGGATTGGAATTATTATATTCTTCTTGAAGTCAGGGGGTATTTCGACTGTCTCATACATCTTGCTCACCAGATGGTAGATTTTTGCCATGATGGCTCTCCCAAGACTATCAGTAGTTCTAATGGAATGTTGTCTACTCCCGGGGCCTTGTTTCGACTCAGGTCTTTCAGTGTTCTGTCAAACTCTTCACGCAGTATCATATCCCCCCATTTCGTCTTCATCTACATCCTCTTCCATTTCTATAATATTGTCCTCAATAACATCGCCTTTGTATAGACCCTCTATATACTCCTTCCACCTTTCTGCTTTCCCTTCTTTGCTTACAACTGGGTTTCCATCTGAGCTCTTGATACTGATGCAAGTGGTTCTCTTTTCTCCAAAGGTCTCTTTAATTCTCCTGCAGGCAGTATCTATCTTACCCCTAGTGAGATAAGCCTCTACATCCTTACATTTGTTCTCTAGCCATCACTGCATAGCCATTTTGCATTTTCTGTAGATCTTATTTTTGAGACGTTTGTATTCCCCAAGTACCATACTATGTTCAAAGTCTGTTAATTCCTTTTGCGCTGCCATAATCACGTCGGAAACCTTTTCACACGAATCACCTGCGTGCAAATGAGAGCACCCCCCCCCCCCCCCCTCTCCCTATGCAATGCCCTTTTATGCCTTGTATACGCGACACTACCGACATCCGTATATGCTTATACGGCTATCCCGTGACTTTTGTCACTCCTGTGTACCGTGATTTAAAGCTGATGAGTGTAACTGGTAACGAAATTTTGCCAGCGTTCGTTACAAGGGTGTTAAATAAACTTTCCCTCGTCAGTCCGAAGAATAATAAAACACTCAATGAGTCTCATTGATTTTCAAAAGGCCTTTGATTCCGTGAAACATAAAGTGCTCTGGCAGGTGTTGCGGAAGTATGGCATACCACAGAAGATCTTAAACATCATAAAAGATCTATATGATGGCTAAAAATGTTGCGTACTCCACAAGGGAAATATGACAGAGCCCATAACAGTAACAACTGGAGTCCACCAGGGTTGCATTTTATCACCAACACTTTTTCTACTTGTTCTAGGTTCTGTCATGAGAAGAGTCACAGCAGGCAGGAGACGAGGAATCCAGTGGGGGATCCATGAACGTCTAGAGGATTTCTATTTTGCAGATGACATAGTTTTATTAGCTCAAAGGCTGACTGATATGCAGGCTAAATTAAACTTGCTGAAAGAAGAAGCAGAGACTGCTGGCCTCCAGATAAATACAGGCAAAACAAAGGAAATGAGAGTAAAGTCAGTGAACATGGAGGTGCCACTGTTAATAGGTGAGCAGCGGGTGGAGACTGTCAGCTCATTCCTGTATCTGGGTAATATAGTGATGGAAGATGGTGGAGCTGGATATGACGTGAAAAACCGCATTAAAAAGGCAAATGTTGCCTTCATACAATATGGAAAAATAGAAATATCACGTACAAAACAAAAATGCGTATTTTTAATACAAATGTGAAGGCTGTCCTTCTGTACGCCAGTGAAAGCTTGAAAATGGATAAAAAGATAACATCCCGGTTACAAAGCTTCATAAATAGATGTCTTCGCCGCATCATGAATATCTGGTGGCCAGAAAAAAATATGTAATGAGGAGCTCTGGCGAATAACAACCCAAATACCTATAGAAGAGGGGTCTCCAAACTACGGCCCTCGGGCCGAAACCGGCCTGCGAGAGCCGGCAAACCGGCCCGCGTTAGCTGGCCGGACATCCCCGGTGTCCGGCCCGCCAAATATCTGAGGTGGTACCTGTACTGCCAACAACTGAGTTTCGAGGCCTATCGCGACCAATACACCGCAACATTGCCTCTGCTACTCGCTGCAAGACTACATGACTGAACTTATTGTTGCGCCGCTGGAAATAACAATGCGTTGACATACTCTACCTCTGTTACGTCTTGCAGCAATAGTGTTGCTAAAAATGATTTTGAGATTTCGTTAACTTTGCAGAACGCTTTCGTGAAGAATGCGCAGCGACATACTTTTTTGTCGGCGAAATTCGCCAGAATAAAATACGCCAGAATTTAGGTCAGGTACGTCCACCAACCCCCCCCCTCCCCCCCCCCCTTCCCTCATGAACCATGGACCTTGCTGTTGGTGGGGAGGCTTACGTGCCTCAGCGATACAGATAGCCGTACCCTAGGTGCAACCACAACGGAGGGGTATCTGTTGAGAGACCAGACAAACGTGTGGTTCCTGAAGAGGGGCAGCAGCCTTTTCAGTAGTTGCAGGGGCAACAGTCTGGATGATTGACTGTTCTGGCCTTGCAACACAAACCAAAACGGCCTTGCTGTGCTGGTACTGCGAACGGCTGAAAGCAAGGGGAAACTACAGCCGCAATTTTTCCCGAGGACATGCGGCTTTACTGTATGATTAAATGATGATAGCGTCCTCTTGGGTAAAATATTCCGAAGGTAAAATAGTCCCCCATTCGGATCTCTGGGCGGGAAATACTCAAGAGGACGTCGTTATTAGGAGAAAGAAAACTGGCATTCTACGGATCGGAGCGTGGAATGTCAGATCCCTTAATCGGGCAGGTAGGTTAGAAAATTTAAAAAGGGAAATGGATAGGTTAAAGTCAGATATAGTGGAAATTAGTGAAGTTCGGTGGCAGCAGGGACATGACTTCTGGTCAGGTGAATACAGGGTTATAAATACAAAATCAAATAGGGGTATTCCAGGAGTAGGTTTAATAATGAATAAAAAAAATAGGAGTACAGGTAAGCTACTACCAACAGCATAGTAAACGCATTATTGTGGCCAAGATAGACACGAAGCCCATGCCTACTACAGTAGTACAAGTTTATATGCCAACTAGCTCTGCAGATGATCAAGAAATTGATGAAATGTACGTCGAGATAAAATAAATTATTCAGGTGATGAAGGGAGATGAAAATTTAATAGTCATGGGTGACTGGAATTCGACAGTAGGAAAAGGGAGATAAGGAAACATAGCGGGTGAATATGGATTGGGGGATGGAAATGAAAGAGGAAGCCGTCTCGTAGAGTTTTGCACAGAGCATAACTTAATCGTAGCTAACACTTGGTTCAAGAATCATAAAAGAAGGTTGTATACATCGAAGAATCCTGGAGATACTAGTAGGTCTCAGATAGATTATATAATGGTAAGGCAAAGATTTAGGAACCGGGTTTTAAATTGTAAGACATTTCCAGGGGCAGATGTGGACTCTGACCACAATCTATTGGTTATGAACTGGAGATTAAAATTGAAGAAACTGCAAAAAGGTGGGAATTTAAGGAGATGGGACCTGGATAAACTGACTAAACCAGAGGTTGTACAGAGTTTCAGGGTGAGCATAAGGGAATAATTGACAGGAATGGGGGAAAGAAATACAGTAGAAGAAGAATGGGTAGCTCTGAGGGATGAAGTAGTGAAGGCAGCAGAGGATCAAGTAGGTAAAAAGAAGAGGGCTAGTAGAAATCCTTGGGCAACAGAAGAAATATTGAATTTAATTAATGAAAGGAGAAAATATAAAAATGCAGTAAATGAACCAGGCAAAAGGGAATACAAACGTCTCAAAAATGAGATCGACAGGAAGTGCAAAATGGCTAAGCAGGGATGACTAGAGGACAAATGTAAGGATGTAGAGGCTTATCTCACTAGGGGTAAGATAGATACTGCCTACAGGAAAATTAAAGAGACCTTTGGAGAAAAGAGAACCACTTGCATCAGTATCAAGAGCTCAGATGGAAACCCAGTTGTAAGCAAAGAAGGGAAAGCAGAAAGGTGGAAGGAGTATATAGAGGATCTATACAAAGGCGATGTACTTGAGGACAATATTATGGAAATGGAAGAGGATGTAGATGAAGATGAAATGGGAGATACGATACAGCGTGAAGAGTTTGACAGAGCTCTGAAAGACCTGAGTGGAAGCAAGGCCCGGGAGAAGACAACATTGCATTGGAACTACTGATAGCCTTGGGAGAGCCAGCCCTGACAAAACTCTACCGGTGAGCAAGATATATGAGACAGGCGAAATAACCTCAGACTTCAAGAAGAATACTTCCAATCCCAAAGAAAGCAGGTGTTGACAGATGTGAAAATTACCGAACTATCAGTTTAACAAGTCACAGCTGCAAAATACTAACGCAAATTCTTTACAGACGAATGGAAAAACTGGTAGAGGCCGATCTCGGCGAAGATCAGTTTGGATTCCGCAGAAATATTGGAACACGTGAGGCAATACTGACCCTACGACGTATCTTAGGAAATAGATTGAGGAAAGGCAAACCTACATTTCTAGCATTTGTGGACTTAGAGAAAGCTTTTGACAATGTTGACTGGAATACTCTCTTTCAAATTCTGAAGGTGGCAGGGGTAAAATACAGGGAGCGAAAGGCTATTTACAATTTGTACAGAAACCAGATGGCAGTTATAAGAGTCGAGGGGTATGAAAGGGAAGCAGTGGTTGGGAATGGAGTGAGACAGGGTTGTAGCCTCTCCCGATGTTATTCAATCTGTATATTGAGCAAGCAGTAAAGGAAACAAAAGAAGAATTCGGAGTAGGTATTAAAATCAATGGAGAAGAAATAAAAACGTTGAAGTTCGCCGATGACATTGTAATTCTGTCAGAGACAGCAAAGGACTTGGAAGAGCAGTTGAACGGAATGGACAGTGCCTTGAAAGGAGGATATAAGGTGAACATCAACAAAAGCAAAACGAGGATAATGGAATGTAGACGAATTAAGTCGGGTGATGCTGAGGGAATTAGATTAGTAAATGAGACACTTAAAGTAGTAAAGGAGTTTTGCTATTTGGGGAGCAAAATAACTGATGATGGTCGAAGTAGAGAGGATATAAAATGTAGACTGGCAATGGCAAGGAAAGCGTTTCTGAAGAAGAGAAATTTGTTAACATCGAGTATAGATTTAAGTGTCAGGAAGTCGTTTCTGAAATTATTTGTGTGAAGTGTAGCCATGTATGGAAGTGAAACATGGACGATAAATAGTTCGGACAAGAAGAGATTAGAAGCTTTTGAAATGTGGTGCTACAGAAAAATGCTGATGATTAGATGGGTAGATCACATAACTAATAAGGAGGTATTGAATAGAATTGGGGAGAAGAGAAGTTAGTGGCACAACTTCACAAGAAGAAGGAACCGGTTGGTAGGACATGTTCTGAGGCATCAAGGGATCACAAATTTAGCATTGGAGGGCAGCGTGGAGGGTAAAAATAGTAGAGGGAGACCAAGAGATGAATACACTAAGCAGATTCAGAAGGGTGTAGGCTGCAGTAGGTACTGGGAGATGAAGAAGCGTGGAGAGCTGCATCAAACCAGCCTTAGGACTGAAGACAACAATAACAACGTCCGCCAATCAAAATTATGTAATTAAATAAAAATCGTAGTTCGTTTTCCCACATCCTTAGATTTTAGCGATTTCATCTTTCCTTTAGCCATACACTACGGTGATCATGGAGTACTAGGGTGCTTTAATCCCTCTAGGTAGATCTTGGCCCTTATGACTTCGCGGAGGAGTCAATGTGGCCCGCGGACTAAAAAGTTTGGAGACCCCTGCTATAGAAGACCAGATACGAGAGAGAAAGTGGGGTTGGTTGGGGCACACCTTGAGAAAATCAGATGGAGCCATCGAGAAAAAAGCATTAGAATGGAATCCCCAGGGAACGAGGAAGAGAGGAAGACCAAGGGGCACATGGAAGAGCACAGTGGAAGGGGAAGCAAAAAGAGTTGGCAAGACCTGGGCAGAATTGAGGCAAATAGCCAAAGACAGAGACGGACGGCGAGTTCTCCTGGATGCCCTATGCCCCCAGAGGAGCCAAAGGAATTAAATCAAGTCAAGTCAGTGAGTCTCCCTGGCTTGAAGTGTGGCTACACGCTCGGTAAACGTCTCGGTTCAGAAGCGACAGTAAACAGCGCGCGCCAGCTTGTAGTGATGCGGCTGCTAGCAGAGCCGATGCTGTGGAGACGAAGTGGAGCAGCGGCCGCGGCACGGCCCGCATCCATCCATCCATCTATTACAAATCACGGAGGGACCTCCGCCTCCACCTCCGCCTCCACCTCCGCCTCCGCCGCTGCTCCGGCCTGGTGGGAGGCGGACGCGACTTGGGCGGCCATTGCTCGCGCTCGACTCGCGCCACGCGTGACCCGATAGATGGCCATTACGGCCGGTCGCAGCTGCGGCGACACCCCGGATCGCCGACAAATTGCCTCCAACTTTGCCGCTGTGGCAGCGAGAGCGGGCGGCTACGGCCACAGAATGCGGGAAGAAAAGAGAGGAGAACGTCCTCCGAAAATGCCTCTCTGCAAGCCGGCAGGCGAGGGTCCATATTACTGAAGATTTCACCTGCAAACTTCGCGGGGAATTTCCGCTAGCAGTGGAGCGAAGACAAAACTGCAGTTCCCTCCTTCTTGATCACACTTACTCCTCTGCTTTAGTCGTTAAACTTACACTCATGAACGTACGGAGACTGTTCAGTAAGAAATGAAAAACAGTTTTTATCTCTGCCAATTTTGGTTGAAAAACTGCAGAATTTTTTGTGGGACATCGTGGAATATTCCCGCTTCAGCCTCTACAGATTGACGATCTGTTACATGACGATCAATTTGAATTTAGGAAAGGTAAATACACTAGAGAGATAGTTTTGATATTGCGGTTGATAATGCAGGCAAGACAGAAGAAAAATCAAGAAACTTCCATGGGATTTCTCGACCTGGGTAAAGCGTTCGACAATGTAAAATGGTGCAAAATGTTCGGAATTGAGCAAGCAGTAAAGGAAACAAAAGAAAAATTCGGAGTAGGTATTAAAATCCATGAAGAAGAAATAAAAATTTTAAGGTTCGCCGATGACATTGTAATTCTGTCAGAGACAGCAATGGACTTGGAAGAGCAGTTGAACGGATAGACAGTGTCTTGAAAGGAGGGTATAAGATGAACATCAACAAAAGCAAAACAAGGATAATGGAATGTACTCGAGTTAACTCGGTTGATGCTGAGGGAATTAGATTAGGAACTGAGACACTTAAAGTAGAAAAGGGGTTTTGCTATTTGGAGAGCAAAATAACTGATGATGGTCGAAGTAGAGAGAATAGAAAATGTAGACTGCCAATGGCAATGAAAGCGTTTCTGGAGAAGAGAAATTTGTTAAAATCGTGTATAGATTTAAGTGTCAGGAAGTCGTTTCTGAAAGTAGTAGCCATGTATGGAACTGAAACATGGACGATAAATAATTTGGACAAGAAAAGAATAGAAGCTTTCGAAAAGTGGTGCTACAGAAGAATGCTGAAGATTAGATGGGTAGATCGCATAACTTATGAGGAGGTATTGAATAGAATTGGGGAGAAGAGGAGTTTGTGGCACAACTTGACAAGAAGAAGGGATCGGTTGGTAGGACATGTTCTAAGGCATCAAGGGATCACCAATTTAGTATTGGAGGGCAGCGTGGAGGGTAAAAATCGTAGAGGGAGACCAAGAGATGAATACACTGAGCAGATTCAGAAGGATGTAGGCTGCAGTACGTACTGGGAGATGAAGAAGCTTGCACAGGATAGAGTAGCATGGAGAGCTGCAACAAACCAGCCTCAGGACTGAAGAGCAAAACAACAACAACAACAACAAAACTGGTGATTATGAAGTAGATGAAGTTAAGGAACTCTCCTACCTAGGTAGCACCATAACCCATAACGAACGGAGGAAGGAGAACTTAAAAAAAATAAATTGGCGCTGGCAAAAAGAGCATTCCTCGACATGAAGAAACTACTAGTATCAAACATACGTCTTAATTTGAAGAAGAAATTTATGCCTATTCACGTTTCTAGCACGAGCATGGCAGTGAGAAATGGACTGTCGAAAAATTGGAACAGAAGACAACAGTAGCAGTTGAGATGTGGTTCTACAGAGGAGTGTTCAAATTTAGGTGGACTGATTCGGTAAGGAATGAGGAGGTTCTCCGCAGAATCGGCGAGGAAAGGAACAGATGCAAAACCCTGATGAGAGGAAGGGACAGGATGATGGGATGTCGTTAAGATATCAGAAAATAACTTCCATGTTACTACAGGGGGTTGAAGAAGGTAAAAACTGTAGAGGAAGACAGAGATTACGATAAAGGCAGCAAATAATTGCGGACGTAGATTGCAATTGCTGCTGTGAGATGGAAAGGTTGACATAGGAGAGGCTGCGTCAAATCAGTCACTAGACTAATGACTCAAAAAAAAATTTTTTCATGAAATTTCGTTAAGTGCGATATGTGGCAACGCTATAAATGAAGGAACTTGCCCCCCTTCTTGCAGCGGTGTACCGTAGAAGAACGTAGCATTCCAAAACATTGGAAAAGGGCACAGGCCATCCCCGTTTTCAAGAAGGGGCGTTGAACAGATGTGCAGAACTGTAGACCCATATCCTTAACGTCGATCAGTTGTAGAATTTTTGAACACGTATTATGATCGAGTATAACGACTTTTCTGGAGACTAGAAATCTACTCCGTAGGAATAAGCACGGGTTTCGAAAAAGACGATCGTGTAAAACCCAGCTCGCGCTATTCGTCCACGAAACTCAGAGGGGCCATAGACACTGGTTCACAGGTAGATGCCGTGTTTCTTGACTTCCGCAAGGCGTTCGATACAGTTCCCCACAGTCGTTTAAAGAACAAGGTAAGAGCATATAGACTATCAGACCAATTGTGTGATTGGATTGAAGAGTTCCTAGATAACAGAACGCAGCATGTCGTTCTCAATGGAGAGAAATCTCCCGAAGTAAGAGTGATTTCAGGTGTGCTGCAGGGGAGTATCGTACGACCGTTGTTATTCACAATATATGTAAATGACCTTGTGGATAACTTCGAAAGCTCACTGAGGCTTTTTGCAGATGATTCTGTAGTATGTCGAGAGGTTGTAACAATGGAAAATTGTACTGAATTGCAGGGATCCTTTATCATTTAGCTACAATATAGCAGGTCAGCAACTGGAAGCAGTTCCATAAATTATATGGGAGTAGGCATTAGGAATGATTTAAAATGGAATAACCATATAAAATTAATCGTCGGTAAAGCAGATGCCAGACTGAGATTCATTGGAATAATCCTAAGGAAATGCAGTCCGAAAACAGAGGAAGTAGGTTACAGTATACTTGTTCGCCCACTGCTTGAATACTGCTCACCAGTGTGGGATCCGTACCAGATAGGGTTGATAGAAGAGATAGAGAAGATCCAACGTAGAGCAGCGCGCTTCGTTACAGGATCATTTAGGAATCGCGAAAGCGTTAAGGAGATGATAGATAAACTCCAGTGGAAGACTCTGCAAGAGAGACGCTCAGTATCTCGGTACGGGCTTTTGTTGCAGTTTCGTGAACATACCTTCACCGGGGAGTCAAGCAGTATATTGCTCCCTCCTACGTATATCTCCCGAAGAGACCATGGGGACAAAATCAGAGAGATTACAGTCCACACAGAGGTATACCGACAATCTTTCTTTCCACGAAGAATACGATACTGGAATAAAAGGAAGAACCGATAGAGGTACTCAAGGTACCCTCCGCCACACACCGTCAGGTGGCTTGCGGAGCATAGATGTAGATGTAGATGAATACGTAGCTTTCGAAATGCTGTCTGTGACGGAGGTGCGTTCTAAGCACAGAGCTGTCATCGAGTCTCTTCTGGAGGAAAACCAGAGCATCGCAGATATTCACAGGCACTTGTGGAGTGTCTACGCAGACTTGGCAATGAACAAAAGCCCGTTGAATCGTTGGGCGTGGTGTCCGTCATCATTGTCACGAGGTCGCGCGAAACTGTCCGACCCTCCACGTGCCGGCTGGCCGCACACAGTTGCTACCCGTGCAGTGTTGGAACTTGCGGACATCCTGATTCGAGGTGAGCAACGGATCACAATCAAACACCTCGGTGCACAACTGGACGCCTGTTGGTAGAAGTGTGAGCCTCCTGGGTTCCTCGCCTCCTGACAGAAGAGCATAAAGAGCAATGAAAGACGCGCTCCGCACGGAATATTACGTGGATGGTGGGGAGATTACTGATGCAGCAACACGTTGGCTCCGACATCGACCTGTAGAGTGGTATCGTGAGGGCATATGGGCCCGTCTAGTAAGGTGGCGTCAGACCGTCGAATAGAACGGAGATCGTGTTGAATAATATTGTTTTGTAGCCAAAATAGTGGGGAATGCTGTTCATTTTTGGAACCAGCTTAGAGACAGAAGTGATGACACTTCCTGCAGGACCTGACCATCATTTTGCAGGACAACGCTCAAGCACGTACAGTGCAAGCTGTTAGTGATTTGTTTGACTGATGGGGCTGCTAAGTGCTATACCACCTACTGCACTCCCCTGACTTAAGCCCTCGTGAGTTCAACTCGATTTCTAAACTGAAGGAAACAGTTCACGGCATTCGCTTGAGAACTGCTACAAATTCGTCGGGCAATACACAGCGCCGCTCGAACTGTCAACACAACTGGCACTGCTAAGAGTGTCCTGCGATTTCCACATCGCTGGCAACGGGTTATACACAATGCTGGTGACTACTATGAAGGTCAGTAAAACTTTGAAACAAGTATCTATTTTGTACGAGCTGTAAATAAATAGTTGCCGCTATTAAAGTTCCATCCCTCGTATATACTGCGTTGCGTCATATTAAACAAAACATTGCACGAAATTTTAAAGATTTTGCAGACGTGAAAGCACATTCCGTGTGATTGATTTTACCTCACAAAATGCAGCGTATGAAATGTAGATAGCCGGCCGGTGTGGCCGAGCGGTTCTAGGCGCTCCAGTCTGGAACCGCGCGACCGCTACGGTCGCAGGTTCGAATCCTGCCTCGGGTTGGGTGGGTCTGTGATGTCCCTAGGTTAGTTAGGTTTAAGTAGTTCTAAGTTCTAGGGGACTGATGACCTCAGATGTTAAGTGCCATAGTGCTCAGAGCCATTGAACCATTTTGTGAAATGAAGACAAGAGATCGAAAATTTATTTAAAATTGGGAGCAGAACGAAATCTCACTTCGTTCTAGAGGTATTGGGTTTTATATCCGACGTACGGTCCCGCACAACTCTTCCAGTTCCGTCCATTCGGACTTGCATGTTGCTGTGAAGTACTTATCATTCGATTTTAGGAAAATTGCTAGGAGGTACCAAAAAAAGCGGAATTATTTTTTAAAAGCCATATATTTTTAAAGTTCGCAGCTCGTGGTCTTGCGGTAGCGTTCTCGCTTCCCGCGCACGGGGTCCTGGGTTCGATCCCCGGCGGGGTAAGGGGTTTTTCCTGCCTCAAGATGACTGAGTGTTGTTGTGTCGTCCTCATCATCATGATTCATCCCCATTACGATCGGAGTAAGGCAACGGCAAACCATCTCTACTGCGACATTGCCTAGTACAGCGCTGCGGGTCTTCCGCATCGTGCCCTACGCTCCTCGGAGTATGGGACATCATATTTTCAAATTATTTACACAACAACCGTATCCCCTTCAAAATACTCTCCATTTCAATTAATACATTTGTCCCACTGATGCTTCCAGCGTTCGAGACATGTTTTATAGTCATCTTTAGAAATGGCTGATAGCTCTTCCCCGCTTTTTTTCTTGACTTCTTCAGTGTTGTCAACTAGATGTCCTTTCATGCCCCTTTTCATGCGTGCAAATAAGGAAAAAGCATACGGAGCCAGGTCAGACGAGGAAGGTGCGTGGGGCAGTGAAACTCAACCGTTGTCGAGAAAATCGACAGTTAAAAGAAACCGTTGCGATGAAATACTCTCTACGATTGGTAATTTTCTACAACGTCGTGGCGCAGCGGTAAGCGCTCGGGTTTGTAATCCGAAGGTCGCCGGATAGAATCCCGCGCCATGTAACCTTTTTTTTTTTTTTATTAATTCAAATGTGTGTGTATATATTTTTAGTATTTGTTTTTTGTAATTCAAATATATATATATATATATATATATATATATATATATATATATATAATTCCCGGCAATCAGTTGCAACAATTATGTATATAATAAGTTGTTGAAAGTCGTTTGTCGTGGAAAAACTGGCGACTTCGAACATCATTATGTTTTCCACAAACAAAGTTGTATTTCACAAATGTTATTATTTGTCTTCATAATGTTAACCACGTATAGTTAACGGAAGACGTAGAGACGATATTCCGAAACGAATACGTATAGCGTAAGTCAAACGTTCGAATTAGAATAGAGACCCCACGAACACAAATTTGCCGTGGCGGGTATGAAATATAAACTCCGTTACTCGCTCGTTACACTCGAAGGACAGATGTTGAATGGGCCGAAACGAGTCGCCGCATAACAGCGTAGTTACCTGCTAGCTTCGAAAGAAGGTAGATGCGGTCCCTAGCGCAACTTATAACATCGTCGAAAATCAGTGCGGACGGGAGAGCTTTGGTACAACCTGTTAAAAAAACGTAAAACTGGAGGCGGTACAATTGGGGAGCGATCCGCCTTCACCAACATGCATAAGCAATTCATTAATAGTTATATATATATATATATATTACAAAAAACTAATAATAAAAAAAATTGCATGGCGTGAGACTAACCCGAGCGCTTACCACTGCGCCACGACGCTGTAGAAGATTATTAATAGTAGAGAGTATTTCACCGCAACGGTTTCTTTTAACTGTCGATTTTCTCGACATCGGCTGAGAAGTGCATCTTGGTGCTTTGCCACATTACACCTCTGGCCATGAGCTTTTATTATGCGCAGTATGAATCGAATCTGAATTTCACAATTGGCGGCCTCCCCTTGTTAGTGGAAGAACTAGTCCCCTCTCTGCCGCAAATCTGGTCTTTTTTGACGAACACTGTTGCACAATTTTCTTAAAACTTCCAAATAAAAGGTTTGACTGACTGTCTGCCATGTGGGAAGAAACCCTGAATGAATTACGACCGTGGCATCAGAAAAGCAAATCAGCATTGTTTTGATGTTTGATTTGACCTGACGATGTCCGCCACGGTAGCTGAGTGGTCAGCGTGACAGACTGTCAATCCTAAGGGCCCGGGTTCGATTCCCGGCTGGGCCGGAGATTTTCTCCGCTCAGGGACTGGGTGTTGTGTTGTCCTAATCATCATCATTTCATCCCCATCGACGCGCAGGTCGCCGAAGTGGCGTCAAATCGAAAGACCTGCACCAGGCGAACAGTCTGCCCGACGGGAGGCCCTAGCGACACGACACTTCTACTACCTGACGATATTTTTTGGGCTGGGTGACGATGACGTCTTCCATTGGCTTGACTGTTGCTTTGTTTCTCGATCGTAACCGTAGCACCATGACGCACCACCAGTAATGACCTTTGACAGACTTTGTTGATCAATTTCAAGCTGTTGTTTCAAAGCACGACATGTCTCAACTAGACGTTCGTTTTGATTGCCAATCAGAACCCAAGGAAAAACCTTGGCACCAATCCTTTTCATTTCCAAATCTTCCGTTAAAATTCACCGAACCGAGATAACCCACTGATCTTTCACAGTTTGAAACATCCCCTTAGAAAAATTATATATATATATATATATATATATATATATATATATATATATATATATATATATGAGTGCTGGAAAACCTCTACGTTATTTGAATTTCAAACAGCTGAGTAAAAAAGAACGTACTCAAAAAAAATGGTTGAAATGGCTCTGACCACTATGGAACTTAACATCTGAGGTCATCAGTCCCCTAGAACTTAGAACTACATAACCCTAACTAACCTAAGGACACCACACACATCCATGCCCGAAGCAGGATTCGAACCTGGGACCGTAGCAGTCGCGCAGTTCCGGACTGAAAAGCCTAGAACCGCTCGGCCACCGCGGCCGGCGAACGTACTCAGACATTTCTCTCTTTACTTATTCTGATCATCACACAATATTTTTTTAGCACAACGCAATCTGACTTTCAATAATCCCTACAAAAGAATGGCCCTGACTAAAAATAACCTATACCTGTCATGAATCACTTACCTCATAAAAATCTTCGTAACTCGAACTACTGCAATACAGCGAGCGTCAATAGTGCCAGCTAAATAAAAGATTCTAACTACTGAAGGCACTAACTACTGATAGGCATAGTTAGCAAATGAAAGATTTTGATAGTGAACAAACAATGTATTTACCTTAATAATGTTCAAAAGTCATCATTTATATATCAGTTCATGACATCCAATATTACAAATTTACTCTTTCTGATGGACACACGTCCAGATCGTCCGCTCTCCAAATTCTGCCCTCTCTCTCTCCACGTCCACCACTGCTGGCGGCTCACCTCCAACTGCACAACGCTACACGCTGTTCACATCCAACTGCCCAACACTACAATAGCAATATTCCAACAATCCAGATCAACCACAGACCGCACTCAGCACAGTCAGTGATTTTCATACAGAGCGCTATGTGGCGTTACCAACATAAAAACCTAAACAGCCTACTTACAAGTTGATCAATTGTCTGTCAACGGTCTGTGAGCAGAAGCTCTCCAATTTTTTCAGTATTTTCGTCGATTCGAGCAGTTGATGGACGTAAAGAACGAGGTTTATCATCAATCGAATTTTAAATCGAGCAAACAACTCGTACACTTGAGTTTTTCCCATAGCGTCATCTTGGTAAGTTATTTTGAACGTTAAAAGAATTTAAGCAGCATTTTTACCGAGTAGAAAAAAAAAATTCACAACTTCACATTGTTCACTTAAACTTGCCGACATAAAACCGAAACAAGAACAAAACAACTCTAGCAAAAACAATCACTGCAGATGAACAGAACAAGCCAGATCTACAACACAGGCGGCATCACTGAACTGGCAATGAGTTGCTCTCTAGACGTCTAGCGGTAGAAAAGCGTACTATACAAGCTCTGCCCACGCAAAGTTATTCTGGTTTTTTTTTTTTTGGTACCTCTTGAAAAAATTAGATTTTTGCATGTGTTATAGTCTGATATCTTCTCTCGATAAAGGATAATATATTTTCGTTATTTCCCATAGTTACTGCGCTGCATGAAATTAAGTAAAACAGTGCGCGAAATTCTAAAGATTTTGCAGAGATGAAACCGCATTTCAGAGACTTCGAGCATGTGCGGCAGTTCAGGACGCATACAGACGTCCATAGCATTATAAGAAAAACCTAAAGGGCTGACTTATACACGTCGTCAGCACCTGGGGAATGGCGTGGAAGGACATGTACACAGTGAAAGCGTTAAATACCCAATGGCGATTCATAGCATCACGCAATGTGCTAGGCTCATATGAGGATGACAAATGCAATTTGGCAAGGGTGATTCTCTTCGGAACCCCCACACATGGATACGCCTATCGCGGAGCTGTACACAGAAAAGGAAATCGTCTCAAAAACCAACATGTTGCCACACTTATATCAATGTTACTTATTTTTATTTATTTATTTATTTATTTACAAGTAAAGCTCCGTAGGACGAAATTGAGGAGCAAATCTCGAAGGTCAAGGAACGTGTCAGTACATGAAATTACACCGTAAAAATAATAACGGATAAAAATAAAATGTTTGTGAACCGAAAAAAAGTAAATCTATAAGTTTAAGTAAACGCAATCAGCAATACAATATAAACATCAGCTCAATTTTTCACGGAACTCCTCAACAGAATAGGAGTGACCCATCAGGAAACTCTTCAATTTATATTTGGTATCGCGTGGATTATTGCTAAGATTTTTTAATTCTTGTGATAGATAATTTAAAATGGATGCAGCAGTATACTGCACACTTTTCTGCATGAGAGTTAAGGAAGTCCGATCCAAATGGGGTTTGATTTCTGCCGAGTATTAACTGAGTGAAAGCTGCTTATTCTTGGAAATAAGCTGATATTGTTAAAAAGAAATGACAGTAAAGAATATACATACTGAGAGGCCAATGTCAAAATACCCACACTAGTGAACAGGGGTCGACAAGAGGTTCGCGAACTTACACCACTTATTGCTCGAACCGCCCGTTTCTGAGCCAAAAATATCCTCTTAAAAGGGGAAGAGTTACCTCAAAACATAATACCATAGGACATAAGCGAATGAAAATAAGGAAAGTAGACTAATTTTCGTGTCGAACGATAACTTACTTCAGATCCGTTCGAATAGTAAAAATGGTTGCATTAGGTCTTTGAACAAGATCCTGAACGTAGGCTTTCCCCGGCAGTTTACTATCTATCTGAACACCTAGAATTTAGAACTGTTCAGCCATTCTGAGAAATTAAAACGTCGGATTTTGCTGAATTGTGTGTTACAAACTGTAAAAACTGAGTCTTACTGTGATTTACCGTCAGTTTATTTTTTACAAGCCATGGCATAATTTCATGAACTGCACTATTTTAAACCGAGCAAATGATACAAACAATATCCTTTACTACCAAGCTAGCAACAACAGCAAACGGAAGTATTTTAGTTGCCTGTAATACTAGAGGGCATATCATTTATATAAATAAGGAACAGGAGTGACCCCAACACTGATCCCTAGGGCACTCCCCATTTGCCAGTACCGCACTCAGACCCCACATCACAGTCATCCTCAACACTGTGAACAATGGCCTTTTGCTGTCTGTTGCTAAAGTAAGAGGTGAACCAATTGTGAGCTACTCCCCATATTCCGTAATGTTCCAGCTTCTGGAGCAATATTTTGTGATCAACACAATCAAAGGCCTTAGTTAAATAAAAAATACACCTAGCGTTCGAAACCCTTTGTTTAACCTATCCAGTACCCCACAGAGAAAATAAAATGTAGCATTTTCAGTTGTTAAACGACTTCTAAAGCCGAACTGTACATTTGATAGCAAATTGTGTGATATAAAATGATCAATTATCCTTACAAATACAGCCATTTCAATAATTTTAGCAAACACTGATGGCATAGAAATAGGTCTAAAATTGTGAACATCATCCATTTCTCCCTTTTCATAATGCGGCTTTACTACTGAGCACTTTAATTGTTCAGGAAACCAACCATTCCTAAAGGAAAAATATGGCTAAATACAGGTCTAACACGTGCAGCACAGTACTTCAATATTCTGCAAGGCACTCCATCATATCCATGAAACTCCTTAGTCTTCAGTGATTTAATTATTGATTCAATTTCCCCCTTGTGTGTGTCACAGAAGGGTATTTCTGACCTCAATCTTGGAAAGGCATTTCCTAAGATAGTTATATGATTCTCTGTAGAAACTAAATTTTTATTTTATTCACCAGCAATGCTCAGAAAATGAATGTTAAATAGCGTACATACATCTGATTTATCAATAACATAAATATTTTTACTACGTACTGACTTTATATAATGGACCTTGTGCTGCTGATTAGGCACTTCCTTCACAACTGACAATAGTTTTAATTTTACCCTGTAAATTAATGATTCTATTTGCATACCACATACTCTTTGCCTTTCTAATAACATTTGAAGCACCTTACAGTACTGTTTGTAATGGGCTACTGTAGCTTGATTTTGACTACTTAAACATTTTCATGTTATTCCCACTTTGTTGTACATGATATCCTTATCCCACTAGTCAGCTGCCCAGGCTGTCTTTTACTGCTAGTACCCCGTTTAGAATGTTCTAATGGAAAGCAGCTCCCAAAGAGCATGATAAATATGTTAAGGAAAGCATTCTATTTATCATTTATATTATCAGCACTATAAACATCCTGCCACTCTTGTTCCTTGATGACGTTTAAGAAACTGTCTATTGCCATTGGATTAACTTTGCTATGTAGTTTATAATCATATGTGACATTTGTTTGAGTACAAAAGCCTTTTATTGTTAAAATTTGTGCGTCATGGTCTGAAAGGCCATTCATCCTTTTACTTACAGAATGCCCATCTAGTAATAAAGAATGAATAAAAATATTGTCTATGGCTGTGTTACTGTTCCCCTGCACCATGGTTGGAAAAAACACAGACTGCACCAGATCATATGAATTTAGGAGATCTAGCAACAACCTTTCTCTTGCACAGTAATATACAACATTAATATTGAAGTCACCACATATAACTAATTTCTGATACTTCTGTTGTGGCGTATCCACAATCGCCGGAACGAAGAAGAAAGACGCAAGAACAGAGAAGGCGGTGCGGTCAGCCAATAGCCCGCTGACAAGGACCATACCACGACAAGAGCGACACCTGCAAGAAGTGAATATAAGCGCCGCTCCTGCTAGCCTTCGCTGGAGACTACTGGAACGCATTTGCAGAGCATGTTACAAGAACAGCTAGTTGTGATCTTCATCAACTGCTTGTATGGACTTTGTCTATAGCGACGAACATAATTGTTTGCATGTCGCCCATCGGTTGCGACTACTACTTGTAAATCCCAAAGTTAAGTGTTGTTGAATCTGCTTTATAGAAATAAAACTACTAGTGTTATTTACTTGAGCTGTTACGTAGCACTCCAAGAATGCAGTATGCCTTAGGCACACTACACGAGATGAGTGGGCGATGTCTAACAACTTCCTATAAAGTGAATCAAGAACCCTCTCTAGCTTGAGCAGAAATGCTCTGAAGTCAGAGTTATAGGACCTATAAACAACAACTGTTAGAAGTCAGTTTCATTAAATTCAACTGCCCATGCACAACATTCAAACATCTGTTCAGTGCAGTGTCATGATACGTCTATGGACCCAAATGAATACCGTTTTTTTACATAACGGCTACTCCCCCACCCTGCACAGAATTCCTTGAAAAACAGCCAGCTAATCTGTATCCTGGTAAATGAAACCTGTAAATTATCAAATTATTTAAGTGGTGCTCTGATATACCAATAATCAGAGTCAACATCTATAAGCAGTTCACTAACTTTATCGCTAACACCTCTCATATTTTGATGAAATATGCTACTTCCTTCTCTACTTGGAAACATGACGTCCTCTGAAGGTGATTTCTTAGTTAGAGGGACTTCCATTAAGCAGACATCCCTATCAGCTAACTTCACTCTAAAAAAGGTGCAGCTGTAACACCAACCACTACAGGAATTTTCCCGTGAGTGATCCCACCACCACCCACTGCACTGTCACCTATAAGATTTGCCAGCCTCCCCTTCCCACACCTGTTGAGGTGCAGGCCACGCCTAGTGGAACCTGATCTTCTGATAGACTCATCTGGCATCACTACAATGTGACCCACGCCCTCTGCCATCAGCGCCTTCTCCAGCCGCATGTTAACGTGCCTAACAGCCGCATTAAGATGAGGCTGATCATGACGCTGAAACAGTTGCACGAAATGCACATTAGTGCCACCAGTTTGAGTAGCTATCTTTAGCAGGTCACGAGTTATGTCATATTCCCCATCCCTTTCAAGAGTGTGCCCTGCTCCACTCACTATCACTACCTGATACCCCTTCGTAAAACTCCTACATAACTCCCCTATGCTCTCAATCACCTGAGCCAACCCTGCACTAGGCTTCACAATGCTGGTGATCTGGCGCTCACTCCACAACACTTCCTGCAACTGCTGGCCCACACCTCTACCATGCGAACTACCCAGCAGCAGAACCTCCCTCTCTCTGTTAGACTTTGCAACTGACTTAGGCCTCCTAACTGCTGATGACTGCTGCATGTTTCCTACACCTACAGCCACAAGAAGATCCCCTCCACTCAACTCTGACAGCTGGTCAGATCTATTGCATATACGCAAAGTAAAACTGTCTGAACACCTCCTTCTGCCAGCTGCCTTCTTGGCAACTGCCAGTTCCCATTTCCAAGCAGCCTTCACCCTCCTCAACCTCTCTAGTTCCTCCTTTGAGTATTGTAACTGCGCTTTCAGGGCACAGATCTTACGCTCCTGTTCCTCTCTCAACTTACTTCTACTACAGACTCTGCATTCGCTAGAATGCCCACTGGCTTCCCCACTGCATTCTTCCCCAATGAAAATACAAGTACTTTGAACAAATTCCGCAACGTAATCCACTACTCGCAAACCTATGACAGGACTCACACTTCTCACTCATGGTAAAATTTACAGTTACTGTCTATATTACCAAAGTTCTGTTACATCCGCAGCTCGCGGCCTAGTGGCTAGCGTTGCTGCCTCTGGATCACGAGGTCTACATCTACATCTACATTTATACTCCGCAAGCCACCCAACGGTGTGTGGCGGAGGGCACTTTACGCGCCACTGTCATTACCTTCCTTTCCTGTTCCAGTCGCGTATGGTTCGCGGGAAGAGCGACTGTCTGAAAGCCTCCGTGCGCGCTCTAATCTCTCTAATTTTACATTCGTGATCTCCTCGGGAGGTATAAGTAGGGGGAAGCAATATATTCGATACCTCATCCAGAAACGCACCCTCTCGAAACCTGGCGAGCAAGCTACACCGCGATGCAGAGCGCCTCTCTTGCAGAGTCTGCCACTTGAGTTTATTAAACATCTCCGTAACGCTATCACGGTTACCAAATAACCCTGTGACGAAACGCGCCGCTCTTCTTTGGATCTTCTCCATCTCCTCCGTCAGACCGATCTGGTACGGATCCCACACTGATGAGCAATACCCAAGTATAGGTCGAACGAGTGTTTTGTAAGCCATTTCCTTTGTTGATGGACTACATTTTCTAAGCACTCTCCCAATGAATCTCAACCTGGTACCCGCCTTACCAACAATTAATTTTATATGATGATTCCACTTCAAATCGTTCCGCACGCAGACTCCCAGATATTTTACAGAAGTAACTGCTGCCAGTGTTTGTTCCGCTATCATATAATCATACAACTGCTGACAGTTAGCGTTGCTGCCTCTGGATCACGAGGTCTACATCTACATCTACATCTACATTTATACTCCGCAAGCCACCCAACGGTGTGTGGCGGAGGGCACTTTACGTGCCACTGTCATTACCTCCCTTTCCTGTTCCAGTCGCGTATGGTTCGCGGGAAGAACGACTGTCTGAAAGCCAGGTCCTGGGTTCGATTCCCGGACGGGTTGAGGATTTTCTCTGTCCGAGAACTGGGTGTTTGTGTTGTCCTCATCATTTGATCATCATCATTCGAGACAGTGGCTAGACTGGACTGCGTAAAAAATTGGACTGTGAAACAATTGGAACTTTGTATGGGCGCTGATGACCATGCAGTTGAGCGCCCCACAATCCGAACTTTATCATCAAGTTCAGTTACACCAGTAGAACTATTTATAGAACTAACAACAGCGGTCTCGAAATTCTCTCTCTACTAAGAAAGCACCTACTTTTATTAATATTACTAAATAACAAGTAATACCAACACCTACAAATCTCGAAAGCCAAAAATTCAAGCGGCCGCTGGAACACTCAAGGAAGTTAAAACAGTGAATGTAAATTTTACTGAATTATTTCACTAGAAACAATAATAAACGTCAGTTGGAAACTAAAGCACGAGGTTTACTAAACGACTTCAGCGCACTGAAAACTCTTAAAAAACGCAGAGAGCGAATCTTTCCAGAAGTTTATTAAATAATTATTTCGATACAAACAGCACGAACATCGTCGAAAACTATTAAATTTAATAACTGTATAACAGTTCACAAACAACTTTGTCAGTACTTGGCTTTATAACCGCTACAGCTGCAACTGCAAGCCGAAAAATGTAAACACACTAGTGAGGTGTGAGACTTGGATGAACGACGTAAGCACACCCACGAATAACAGACCACTCGAGTCTACAACACAGGAAGAAATAGACTGACATTAAAGAAAATCCACTAATAAGTTACTTCTACAGAAAATATCAATATAAATAAAGTGTAAAATAAGTAACTGAAGACTAAAACTTCAGCCGTTTCAACAGCAGTCCAGCACACGTGACATCACATCAAAGAAGCCCGTGAGCGGGACAAGTCCAAGTGTTGCCGCGGCACGCACCAAACGCGGCGCACCTCTCTCTGTTGCTGAGTCAAGAGAGAATGGTCGCCGTGCTGGAAGACCCTAGTGCTCCAGACGTCGTGTCTTTCATTGTATAGGTACCTGACTTGCAGTAAACAAGCACACTCGCTGACTGAAAGTAGATGACGCGTTTGTACTCTCCAACATGGGCGAGTGATCAATAAGTCTACCCTCTAGGGCGCTGTTCGCATGGGGCCGATGAGATCCTACATGGCGTTGAATATGATCCTCCTGGAACCATCGATTCCCTATTCAAATAATAAACATGGGGTCCTGACCAACGAGTGGAAGAAAATTACGGGTTCCCGGGTTCGATTCCCGGCGGGGTCAGGGATTTTCTCTGCCTCGTGATGGCTGGGTGTTGTGTGCTGTCCTCAGGTTAGTTAGGTTTAAGTAGTTCTAAGTTCTAGGGGACTGATGACCATAGCTGTTAAGTCCCATAGTGCTCAGAGCCATTTGAACCATTTTTGAAGAAAATCACGGAACTATGAACTGAGGTCTTACCAGGCCACACAGCTGCTTCTGTTGAATTCCAGCAAATACTGAGCAGATACCGGGTACACGATTCTCTTTCTTACTCGAGGCCTAACATGATCTCACAAACAACCAACATCAGAATTTGGTACCTCTACGCGAAAGCCACTGTGTACTCTTTCATTACATACACCGAGGTGATAAGTCAGGGGATAGCAATATGCACATTCACAGATGGTGGTACCACGTTCACAAGGTATAAAAGAGCATCGCTTTGGCGGAGCAGTCATTTGTACTCAGGAGATTCAGACGTGATTATGTCGTTACGACGGGAATTAACAGACTTTGCACTCGGAATGCTAGTTGGAGCTAGACGCATGGGACATTCCATTTCGGAAATCGTTATGGAAGAGTGTGCCGAGAATACCAGATTTAAGGCATTATCTCTGACCTTGGACAACGCAGTGTCAAATGACCTTGGCTTAATGACCGAGAGCAGCTGCATTTGCTTTGAGTTGTCAATAGTAACAGACAAGCAACACAGCAGAAATCAGTGTGGTCCGTGCGAAGAATGTATCCGTTAGGACAGTAAGGCGAAATCTGGCGTTAGTGAGCTATGTCAGCAGACGACCTACGCGAGTGCCTTTCCCAACAGCACGACATCGCCTGCAGCGCCTCGCCTCGGCTCGCGACCGTACCTGTTAGACCCTAGACTGCTGGGAAACCGTGGCCTGGTAAGATGAGTCCCAATTTCAATTGCTAAGAGCTGGTGGTACGGTTCGAATGTGGCACAGATCTCACGAGCCCGTGGACGCAAGTTGTCAACAGGGCACGGTGCCAGCTCGTGGTCGCTGCATAGTGGCGTGGACTGTGTTTACATGGAGTAGACTTGGTCCTCTGGTCAAACTGAACCGATCGTTGACTGGAAATAGCTATGTTCGGCTACCGGAGACCATCTGCAGCCATACGTGTCCCCAAACAAGGATGAAATTTTGATGGGTGACAGTGTCCCATTTCACTGGGCCACAGATGTTCGTGATTTGTCTCAAGAAAATTCTGGACAATTCGAGTGAATCATTTGGTCACCCAGATCGCACCAAATGAATCAGCTCGAACATTTATGGCACGTAATCGAGAGGTCAGTTTGTGCACAACACCCTGCACTAGCAACACTTTCGCAATTATGGACGGGGAACTGACGGCCTCAGATGCTACGCCCCATAGTGCCCAGAGCCATTTGAAATTATGGACGGCTATGCAGGCAGCATGACTCAATATTTCTGCAGGGGACTTCCAATGACTTGTTCAGTCCATGACACTATGTTGAGCCAAAGTAGAACCGACACGATATGAAGAGGTACCCCGTGACTTTTGCCACCTCAGTGTACATCTACACCTAAAACTATTATCTTTAACCCAGCCGCTGTGGACGAGCGGTTCTAGGCGCTTTAGTCCGGAACCGCACTGCTGGTACGGTCGCAGGTTCGAATCCTGCCTCGGGCATGGATGTGTGTGATGTCCTTAGGTTAGTTAGGTTTAAGTAGTTCTAAGTATTTTTTATAATCTTCAAGCAACCTTGTAGTCTACATTGGAGGGTACTTGACCAACCTCTATCACTTCCCCCTTTTCCCGATCCCGTCAGTAATGATTCGCGGAAAGAATGGTTGCACGTAAGCTTTCGCGTGAGTATTGGTTAAAAACAGTCTTGGTTGCAATTTTAATTTTTAATTTTTCAACTGCGCGTTTCGCCTTATTTAGGCATCTTCAGGTTGATCTACATTGAAAACAGAGGACAAATACATCTATTTAAGAATCGCGATCGCGTTGTGCAGACTTGGATAACCTAAAAGCAAGTACAAACAGATCAAATACTGAAAGAGCAAATACCTTAATTTGGTATTTCTTAGAACGATCCTTTAGACAGTGTAGCCAAAGGACATCGTCGAAGACATCAGGCCAACAGCGCCTTCGTTCATAAAAACTGGAAATATAAAATACTAAAAACAGATAAGAACATTCACCAGTGATCGGACACTTATAAATGTAATCATATTGTCGAAGCCTTATGATAAGACGTTAGCTTTTCTAGATGGAAGCGAGTGACTCCAAGACCTCCCCCACTACATGAGAGATTTGCAGACGTGACCAAGCAAAGCACTTGCATGTATGCGTACGTGGGGACTCGCCCACTGTTACTGTAATAATTATCAGCAGCCAACCGGAGAACCCGTTACTATATTTTTAACCAGCAGGCCGTGTCACGGCTATATGTCTGCCCCTGCAGAGCACCACAACTCTCTTCTCAGGCAGAGGGTTCTGAGGAATGCATTATCCGTGTCGCCCTTTCCGTGAGCGCTCAGCTCTAATTAACTCCCAAGCTTTCAGTTCCACGGAAATTATTAGTACGTTTGTTAGCCAGTATCAGCCAATGAAAAGATTAATAATCCGATAGTGCATCGTAAACAGTGATCTAATGTACACTCCTGGAAATTGAAATAAGAACACCGTGAATTCATTGTCCCAGGAAGGGGAAACTTTATTGACACATTCCTGGGGTCAGATACATCACATGATCACACTGACAGAACCACAGGCACATAGACACAGGCAACAGAGCATGCACATTGTCGGCACTAGTACAGTGTATATCCACCTTTCGCAGCAATGCAGGCTGCTATTCTCCCATGGAGACGATCGTAGAGATGCTGGATGTAGTCCTGTGGAACGGCTTGCCATGCCATTTCCACCTGGCGCCTCAGTTGGACCAGCGTTCGTGCTGGACGTGCAGACCGCGTGAGACGACGCTTCATCCAGTCCCAAACATGCTCAATGGGGGACAGATCCGGAGATCTTGCTGGCCAGGGTAGTTGACTTACACCTTCTAGAGCACGTTGGGTGGCACGGGATACATGCGGACGTGCATTGTCCTGTTGGAACAGCAAGTTCCCTTGCCGGTCTAGGAATGGTAGAACGATGGGTTCGATGACGGTTTGGATGTACCGTGCACTATTCAGTGTCCCCTCGACGATCACCAGTGGTGTACGGCCAGTGTAGGAGATCGCACCCCACACCATGATGCCGGGTGTTGGCCCTGTGTGCCTCGGTCGTATGCAGTCCTGATTGTGGCGCTCACCTGCACGGCGCCAAACACGCATACGACCATCATTGGCACCAAGGCAGAAGCGACTCTCATCGCTGAAGACGACACGTCTCCATTCGTCCCTCCATTCACGCCTGTCGCGACACCACTGGAGGCGGGTTGCACGATGTTGGGGCGTGAGCGGAAGACGGCCTAACGGTGTGCGGGATCGTAGCCCAGCTTCATGGAGACGGTTGCGAATGGTCCTCGCCGATACCCCAGGAGCAACAGTGTCCCTAATTTGCTGGGAAGTGGCGGTGCGGTCCCCTACGGCACTGCGTAGGATCCTACGGTCTTGGCGTGCATCCGTGCGTCGCTGCGGTCCGGTCCCAGGTCGACGGGCACGTGCACCTTCCGCCGACCACTGGCGACAACATCGATGTACTGTGGAGACCTCACGCCCCACGTGTTGAGCAATTCGGCGGTACGTCCACCCGGTCTCCCGCATGCCCACTATACGCCCTCGCTCAAAGTCCGTCAACTGCACATACGGTTCACGTCCACGCTGTCGCGGCATGCTACCAGTGTTAAAGACTGCGATGGAGCTCCGTATGCCACAGCAAACTGGCTGACACTGACGGCGGCGGTGTACAAATGCTGCGCAGCTAGCGCCATTCGACGGCCAACACCGCGGTTCCTGGTGTGTCCGCTGTGCCGTGCGTGTGATCATTGCTTGTACAGCCCTCTCGCAGTGTCCGGAGCAAGTATGGTGGGTCTGACACACCGGTGTCAATGTGTTCTTTTTTCCATTTCCAGGAGTGTAGATAGAAATCGAAGAGGATTTATAGAATATTAAATGTGTGGTAGCAAAATTATGTCACCTGACAATGTACTATGTTAAGTCAGGTCTCTCTGTTTGAAATGGGGACTGGGCTAAGATATCTGCTGAGACTTCTCTGCGAGCTTTCTTCATTTCAAGAAAAATCTCCAGGTTCTAAGATACACTACATTACCGCCGTAAAATCATTAACTGTAGTAAAATATCCAGAAGTAACCTAATGTACAACAACAGCATTCATCTAATTTGGGAAAAAGCGGATGCCAATTTGATTTCACTGTAAGAAATTATGGAAATATGATTTGCCCACGAAACAAGTGGCTTACAAAACACTTGTCGATTACTCTACATAATAAAAATGTAAATAATCATTTTGTGGTGTGTGTTCTTCTCATGTCTGTGCTTGCTATGATAATAAGACGAGGAATTCCGCCTTATGCAAGACACCTTTTCAGTTTCGGTGGCGAAAACTCTGCCCATGTTTGAAAACTCGTAGAAAGCGCGTTGTCAAATCAACGTATTTACGAGTACGTCGCCAAAACATATGAGAAAACACTACAACATCCAAGCCGTAAGTTACACACAAAAAAAACGAGATATATACTCATTTCCGTTGGTAAATGCATTATAAACAGAAAAATTTACAATTACATTTTGCTGTTTGCAGATGACAAGTTGTAGATTATGTAGCAGACTAGCTACCAACATAAATACCCACTAGCTTCATATAAGGTGTGTTAAGTAATGCATACATCCAATCTTTTGCCAATTAAGCTATAACTAGAACTTTAGACATGATGTAATAAACAACATACAGTGTATCGTGTCGTTAAAACATATCTCAATTGTGAACTGTAAACAAATGATGTACAATATTTTACAACAATTATTCATTTACAATTGTAAATACTTTGTACCAAATGTTTCTCTAAATGTTAATATGAACAATATAATGGAAGGAAACATTCCACGTGGGAAAAATTATATATAAAAACAAAGATGAGGTGACTTACCGAACAAAAGCGCTGGCAGGTCGATAGACACACAAACAAACACAAACATACACACAAAATTCAAGCTTTTTGCAACAAACTGTTGCCTCATCAGGAAAGAGGGAAGGAGAGGGGAAGACGAAAGGAAGTGGATTTTAAGGGAGAGGGTAAGGAGTCATTCCAATCCCGGGAGCGGAAAGACTTACCTCTTTTTTCCCCCTAAGGTAAGTCTTTCCGCTCCCGGGATTGGAATGACTCCTTACCCTCTCCCTTAAAACCCACTTCCTTTCGTCTTCCCCTCTCCTTCCCTCTTTCCTGATGAGGCAACAGTTTGTTGCGAAAGCTTGAATTTTGTGTGTATGTTTGTGTTTGTTTGTGTGTCTATCGACCTGCCAGCGCTTTTGTTCGGTAAGTCACCTCATCTTTGTTAATATGAACAGTAATTTAAAGTGAGAAAATAAAATAACCCACTGAAGATAGAACAAAAAGTGCTGAAACATGTCTGGGTAAAACGAAACTGAAAAGATGCCTTGACTAAGGCGGAATTCGCCGGCCGGTGTGGACGAGCGGTTCTAGGCGCTTCAGTCTGGAACCGCCCGACCGCTACGTTCGCAGGTTCGAATCCTGCTTCGGGCATGGATGTGTGCGATGTCCTTAGGTTAGTTACGTTTAAGTACTTGGAAGTTCTAGGGGACTGGTGACCTCAGAAGTTAAGTCCCATAGTGCTCAGAGCCATTTGAACCATTTTAAAACGGACTTTCTCGACCTATAAGATGTACGTGTTCGTTTGTCCAAAATCATATGTCTCCGAAAGTTCCTGACTGACTGCTTGGAAATTTTGACACAACGTGGAATCCTAATACAGGCGTGGTTTTAGGTACCTAATTCCTATTTTTAACAAACATCTCAAAATCTCAAAATGTAGACACAGTCAGAAGACTGATTAATAAAATAACTACATACTTCCCGTATATGTCGAAACGTTGTTAGCAAACCGGAAACTCGTATTTCTGGCTTATTGGTTTATATTAGAATATTACTGCACAATCAGAATTTGCAATAATAGTAGTTAAGGTTCAAGGCCAGGGAGAATGGGGAAAAATGAGAGGGACAGAGGGGTGGGAGGAAATGGATATCGAAAATGGGAAGGACAAGATAGAGAGAGGAGGTAGGAGAAAATGGACGGAAAAAAGACGGAGGAGATGATGTCTGAGAGAGTAGGGGAGAGAGGGGCAGCACATGGAGAGAGAGAACAGAGAGGGGAGGGGGGGCAGAAGGAGGAGGAGATGGACGGAGGAAGAGGGACGAAGAGAGGGGCAGACATGGGAGAAAAGGAGAATAGGGCTTATATCCTATTCTCATACGTATTAAACGGCTGCTTTCTCCTTTCTTTCTTTCCCATTTAAGCAGACTGAGCTACAGCAAATCTTGGCCGGATACAGCCAGTGCCAGAGTACCAAATTAGATTAATAGAAGAGATGGGAAAGATCCAACGAAGAGTGACACGTTTCGTCAGGGGGCCGTTTAGCTGACGCGGCAGCGTTGCGGAAACTTTAAAGAGACAGTGTCAGAAGTTACAAGGGCGACGTGGCATCACATAGAGCAGTGTTTCTCAACCTTTTTGAATACGCTACCACTTTCCAAGTAAAAATATTCTGGCGACCCCCAGAACCATAACGAAAGTGTGTCAGCGATTTCAAAGGCAACGTATTTAATTTTCAATCTGTTGATACTATACTGATAGAGAAATCAAGTGCAATGTGAAAAGAGGTAGCAGTGCTCTGCAGGCAGACACATAATTATGTACTTGATGAGAAGGGGTCTCATGGGGCACAGCTGCGCTTTTCCGGTCACTACAATCAGTTGTCTGAGTACGCCAGCAAGTACGGATATGATTATTGTCATCGTGTCTCGCTCTGAGCGAACATAAATGGACAAGTTTCTTAAAAGATCTGTGCAGCACTCCACGGCTGGTACAAGTGGCTGTGGCGAAAGCGAATCAAAATCGAAGAAAAATAGACTTTATGACGACCGTTATCTGAAGTGTGGTTTTACTGTCATGAACAGTGAACCTCAACGTGTTATTTGCGGCGAAGTATTGTCAAGTGAGAGTCGGAAACCATGAAAGCTTCTGCATCACCTCTCAACTAAACATTCCAAGGAAGCTGATAATCCGTTGGATTTCATCGAAAGTAAACTGAAAACACTTAACCATGAGCAAACTAATATTACTCGGGTAATAAAATAGTAATGTTATTTGTTGATTTAAAATAGTATTAATGTTTCTGATTTTTTATTCGTTTTTCTGATCTAGCAAATTTTTTTATCTGATTTTAGGTATACGGTGTCAACGAGCAAGCGTTACAAGCTTGCTACCGAGTCGCATTCCGAGTCGCTAAAGCAAGGAAGCGCATACAGATGCAGAGAATGTTATTTAGCCAGCAGCCCTGGATGTTGTTGTTGTTGTCATCTTCAGTCCAGAGACTGGTTTGATGCAGCTTTCCCTGCTATTCTATCCTGTGTAAGCTTTTTCGTCTCCCAGTACCTACTGCAACCTACATCCTTCTGAATCTGTTTACTGTATTCATCTCTTGGTCTCCCTCTACGAATTTTATCCTCCATGCTGCCCTCCAATTATAAATTGGTCATCCCTTGATGCCTCAGAATATGGCCTACCAACCGATCCCTTTTTCTTGTCAAGTTACGCCACAAATATTTCTTCTCTCCAATTCTATTCAATACCTCCTCATTAGTTATGTGATCAACCCATCTAATCTTCAGCATTCTTCTGTAGCAACACATTTCGAAAGCTTCTATCCTCTTCTTGTCTAAACTATTTATCGTCCATGTTTCACTTCCATACATGGCTACATTCCATACAAATACTTTCAGCAACGACTTCCTGACACTGAAGTCTATACTCGATGTTAACAAATTTCTCTTCTTCAGAAACGCTTTCCTTGCCACTGCCAGTCTACATTTCATATCATTTCTACTTCGACCATCATCACTTATTTGGCTCCCCAAATAGCAAAACTCCTTTACTACTTTAAGTGTCTCATTTCCTAATCTAATTCTCGCAGCATCACCCGATTTAATTCGACTACATTCCATTATCCTCGTTTTGATTTTGTTGATGTTCATCTTATATCCTCCTTTCAAGACACTGTCCATTCCGTTCAGCTGCTCTTCCAGGTCCTTTGCTGTCTCTGACAGAATTACAATGTCATCGGCGAACCTCAAACTTTTTATAACTACCATCTGGTTTCTGTACAAATTGTAAACAGCCTTTCGGTCCCTGTATTTTACCCCTGCCACCTTCAGAATTTGAAAAAGAGGATTCCAGTCAACATTGTCAAAAGCTTTCTCTAAGTCTACAAATGCTATAAACGTAGGTTTTCCTTTCCTTAATCTATTTTCTAAGATAAATCGTAAGGTCAGTATTGCCTCACGTGTTCCAACATTTCTACGGAATCCAAACTGATCTTCCCCGAGGTCGACTTCTACCAGTTTTTCCATTCGTCTGTAAAGAATTCGTGTTAGTATTTTGCAGGCATGGCTTATTAAACTGATAGTGCGGTAATTTTCACATCTATCAACACCATCTTTTTTGGGATTGGAATTATTATATTCTTCTTGAAGTCTGAAGGTATTTCGCCTGTCTCATACATCTTGCTCACCAGAAGGTAGAGTTTTGTTAGGTCCGGCTCTCCCAAGGCTGTCAGTAGTTCTAATGGAATATTGTCTACTCCAGGGGCCTTGTTTCGACTTAGGTCTTTCAGTGCACCGTCAAACTATTCATGCAGTATGATATCTCCTATTTCATCTTCATCTACATTCTATTCGATTTCTATAATATTGTCCTCAAGAGCATCGCCCTGGATGTGGTTGAAATTATGTTAGGTAAGCAAGAGGCAAACGAGCTAAAAAGCATAGCACGTCTGCTAATACCACTGAACGCAGAATAAACGATATGACCGGTGACATTCGAGAACAGTTCACAGAAAAGTTAAAGTAGAGCCCACATTTTGCTTTGCAGTTTGATGAATCTACTGGTGTTTCAGATTGAGCTCAATTTATAGTATTTGTGGGCTTTGTAGCAGATGAAAGTATCATGGAAGACATTTTACTTTACAAAGCACTCCCTGCGAACACTACTGGCCAGTGTTTGTATGACATGTTTTTAGAAAAGTCCTTTTTTACATATGTCAATACAATTGACACAATATATATATTGACACAATATATATAAATGACCTAGTAGATAGTGTCGGAAGTTCCATGCGGCTTTTCGCAGATGATGCTGTAGTATACAGAGAAGTTGCAGCATTAGAAAATTGTAGCGAAATGCAGGAAGATCTGCAGCGGATAGGCACTTGGTGCAGGGAGTGGCAACTGACCCTTAACATAGACAAATGTAATGTATTGCGAATACATAGAAAGAAGGATCCTTTATTGTATGATTATATGATAGCGGAACAAACACTGGTAGCAGTTACTTCTGTAAAATATCTGGGAGTATGCGTGCGGAACGATTTGAAGTGGAATGATCATATAAAATTAATTGTTGGTAAGGCGGGTACCAGGTTGAGATTCATTGGGAGAGTGCTTAGAAAATGTAGTCCATCAACAAAGGAGGTGGCTTACAAAACACTCGTTCGACCTATACTTGAGTATTGCTCATCAGTGTGGGATCCGTACCAGATCGGTCTGACGGAGGAGATAGAGAAGATCCAAAGAAGAGCGGCGCGTTTCGTCACAGGGTTATTTGGTAACCGTGATAGCTTTACGGAGATGTTTAATAAACTCAAGTGGCAGACTCTGCAAGAGAGGCGCTCTGCATCGCGGTGTAGCTTGCTCGCCAGGTTTCGAGAGGGTGCGTTTCTGGATGAGGTATCGAATATATTGCTTCCCCCTACTTATACCACCCGAGGAGATCACGAATGTAAAATTAGAGAGATTAGAGCGCGCACGGAGGCTTTCAGACAGTCGTTCTTCCCGCGAACCATACGCGACTGGAACAGGAAAGGGAGGTAATGACAGTGGCACGTAAAGTGCCCTCCGCCACACACCGTTGGGTGGCTTGCGGAGTATAAATGTAGATGTAGATGTAGATCTAAGCATGATGACGAAATAAGCATTTATAGATTTAGCAGCTGACGCGATGCTTAAAATGGAATTTAATTCGCAAAATATTGACGTCTTCTGGATGAAGAGAAAAGACGAGTATTCCCAGCTGGCAAAGGAAGCTTTGAACTTATTAGTGCCATTCGCCACTTCCTACCTTTCGAATTAGTGTTCTCTTCAGTGGTGAACGTAAAATTAAGAAGAGAAATAGACTTCAACTAGAAAAGTATTTGGTAATTTGTGTCTCAAAAATAGGACCACGGTTTGATAAATTATTAATAAATAAACAGGCTCAGCCTTCTCATTGAAACTGTTGAATTTTTATTGTAGTCTAGGACCTATAAAGCTTGCTTACTTTCATCTGGCTAAGTGGCACTCGTGGCAGATATCGCTGGTGTTTCCCTATGAATAAAAACTGTTCAGCACAACAAAATCTTACTAAGTGTCAAGTATGCTTTTAATAATGAAAATGAGAGACGTAAGTCGTAAGGCATCAAACTGCAGTTTTGCCGCTAAAGCGCTATGCATTTGCGTATAATCACTGGGTCGTACCATTATCGTTATTGACTTTGCTCTTGACGGCATGGCTTATTCTCCGCGGGAAAGAAATGACAGTGAAATAGCAGAAAGCATGGAGAAAAGAGCGTAATGTTTTACATCAGTGTTATTATCATTATTATTACGACGAACAAAGGACATTAGACGCACCAACAAAGACAACGCCACTGACAATGCAGTATTCAGCTGTACTGTTAGCTACACTCCTCGCTTTGCAATTATTGTAACCGATACTTCCCCTCGGGCCTCCTCGACGATGCCAAATTCTCTGTGGCCGGCCGCTGTGGCCGAGCGGTTCTAGGCGCTTCAGTCCGGAACCGCGCGATTGCCACGATCGCAGGTTCGAATCCTGCCTCGGGCATGGATGTGTGTGATGTCCTTAGGTTAGTTAGGTTTAAGTAGTTCTAAGTTCTAGGGGACTGATGACCTCAGATGTTAAGTTCCATAGAGCTCAGAACCAATTCTCTGTGACGGTGCTGCAAGCAACACTCATGTTACTTCATGGGCTTGAAATACCGCTATATGAATTACATTTTAGATATGCCGCCGTTAACCAACACCAAGTCAATAAAGTTTTGCATTAACCAATACGAGGGCAGATGTTTACTCCAGCTGGCCATTTTCTGTGTTTATGACTGATTTTGAAGAGAAGGTAAAAACAAATGTCTTTAGATGACTTGTAAAAAATGATGTACATTTTATAAACTGTTTTAGTATTTTTTCTGAATGGAATGCGCTATCCTTTTTTTAAGTGAATTCCAACAGAAAACTATGTTTCCCATAACGAGTGTTTCGCAATGCAGGTAGGACTCAGAAGTGAATTATCCTCGTTAAACGAGGTTCCTCTGTATACTCAATTTGTAAACAAGAAGATCTTTTTCCAAATTTCTCACAGTAATTTATTGGATCTTCTCCATTTAATTGTCGATCGGTTCCTGAAAACAGTTTTCAGTTTTGCGTTTATTTATCGTTAACTCGGTGTATTTATTATAAAACAATGTACATTATACCCAATTCAGAATTAATGTTAAACAAGGAATTATGCAGTTTTAATAAAAAATAAATAGCAATTTCCATAGGCCTATGTTTTTGTATTACAGAACCCCCAGTTTTTAGACGTGTAGCAGGATGGTTATTTAATTTACTTTCATTCAGTTTTAATAGAAGACAACATTACTTTTTAATTAATTGCTAAAGTATGTAGTATATCTTTTTGCAAATGATGGTACTAGTTTTTTGTAAGATATTTTTCAACTCTTTTATGAAATGATTCACTTCACGGCAATCACCACAATTAACTACACGAAAGAAATGATAAATTAACCAGGTGACCAGCAACGACGATTTCGTAGGAATACCGATGAAGCCACAGAACTAGGAAAATAGAACCAACGCAAGATGCAGTATGTGAATTAAAGTCTGAGTTGAGCTCAGACTTCCTAGATCCGCTCGGTAGAAATTGCTGTACTTCGTGCCTTGTCTTATTGGTGCCAATCCTAGCGATCTATTGTCTGGTTCGAAGCTTGTTACAGAAATGCATTCCGCGATACCAAATCTTGCACGTGAGCTGTGTGCGTGTTGTTGCAGCCATTTTGTATCACATTTGAAAGTGAGCATCATTTAAATGCACTTTCAAAATTGTTCTTGTTCAGTGTGATATTTTTATCACAGCAAATGACTGACACGTAAACTAAGTTGCCAGTAATACACAAGACGCTGCCACTGCACCGCCGTTCCAGCCTAGAAGTTGATGTGGTCCTTTGCCTCTCCCTACAAACCATTCAGAGGTGAATACTGTCTGTACAAGACTTAGTGACTCCCGCCGCCCTAATTCCATCGCACAGAAGTGGGAAGAGATCGATAAACATCATGTTCCTTCTCACTGCTGCAAGTGTTTGCGTATTTGAACTCTTCAACAGGTTTAAATTAAATTCGTATTCATTATTATAAATAAGTACGGGATCTGAACTTGAGCGAATTTGCAAGGTACTTTCATAAAACCTTGTCAGTTCCGTGTGACATTTATACCACAGCAGATGATCGTCATGAAACATACCTTACCAGCGATGCTGCAACTGCTTTGTCCTGCGACCACGACGCCACAGGGGGTCGTGACCCACAGGTTAAAAAACACTGACATAGAGGTTTACTGCTAGAATTCCGACAGTGTATAGTCAAACGTATTACTTCCCGCAACATACGTCTCGTGAAGTGACCACGAAGGAAACGTGAGAGAAATTAGGAGTCATACTGCTGTTTACTGTCAGCTGTTCTTTGCACCTTGTGAATGGAACAGAACAGAGACGAAGGAAAATATAAAGGTATCAAAAGCACTCTCCGTGCGAATTTGCCAATACTTTAAGTGTTACTGTAAGCCATTAACTCCACCCTGCTTCCTTAGTGAGTAGAACTCACATGTATAAAACAACATATGTCGTCTGATTACAGTAACTCCAATTTGTTAAATATTTGACGTTAGGCTTGAAATTTAGAGCGGGTTTCAATGCCAGATGCTTATAATATAGTTTCCACAACTAAATGGTTCAAATGGCTCTGAGCACTATGGGACTTAACATCTTAGGTCATCAGTCCCCTAGAACTTAGAACTACTTAAACCTAACTAACCTAAGGACATCACACAACACCCAGCCACCACGAGGCAGAGAAAATCCCTGACCCCGCCGGGAATCGAACCCGGGAACCCGGGCGTGGGAATCCACAACTAAACTTAACCTCGAAACCTGGCAGAAAATCCAAAGAGATTCTGATAGTATGTGAAGCATGGTAGCGGGAAGACACAATCAATGCCTTCTCTGCACGATAGCTATGGAGTCCTACCGAAGTCAGTGCTGCCAAAGCAGAGTTACTAAAAGCGTTCCGAAATGCCTTCACAAAAGAATACGAAGCAAATATTCCAGAATTCGAACCAAGAACGGCTCCCATCATGAGTAACGTAGAAGTAGATATCCAAGCAACTTAAATCACTCAATAAAAGCAAGTCTTCTAGTCCAGACCGTATACCAATTAGATGCATGCTGAAGCAATAGCTTCATACTTAACAATCATATACAACCGTTCACTCGATGAAAGATCCGTAGCCAAAGACTAGAAAGGTCACACCAATATTCAAGAAAGGTAGTAACAGCAATCCACTACATTACACGCCCATATCATTAACGTAGAGCTGAACGGTGTGGCCGAGCGGTTCTAGGCGCTTCAGTCTGGAACCGCGGACCGCTATGGTCGCAGGTTCGAATCCTGTCTCGGGCATGGATGCGTGTGATATCCTTGAGGTTCGTTAGGTTTAAGTAGTTCTAAGTTCTGGGGGACTGATGACCTCAGATGTTGTCCCATAGTGCTCAGAGCCATTTGAACCGTTAACGTAGATATGTAGCAGGATTTTGGAACATATATATGAGTGGAATCGTGATTTCCTGTCAGAGAGATCACAATTAGTAGTAATTGACGGAAAGTCACCGAGAAAAACAAAAGTGATGTCTGGCGTTCCCCAAGGTAGTGTTATAGGCCCATTGCTGTTGCTTATCTATATAAACTATTTGGGAGACAATCTGAGCAGTCATCTTTGGTTGTTTGCAGATGACCTGTCCTTTATCGATCCTTTATCGACTAGTAAAGTCATCAGAAGATCAAAACCAATTGCAAAACGACTTGGAAAAGATATCTGTATGGTGCGAAAGTTGGCAATTGACCCTAAATAACGAGAAGTGTGAGATCATCCACATGAGTGCTAAAAGGAATCTGTTAAACTTCGGTTACACGAAAAATCAGTTAAATCTAAAGGCCGTAAATTCAACTAAATACATAGGTATTACAGTTACGAACAACTTAAATTGGAAGGAACACATAGAAAATGTTGTGGGGAATGCCGACGAAAGACTGCGTTTTATTGGCAAGACACTTAGAAAATGTACTGCACTGAAAAGGTGTTTGAATGTTGTGCAGGTGTGGCTAAATTTAACGCAGCTAAACTTCTAACTGTTGTTATTTATAGATCCCCAGGCTCTGTTTTCACAACATTTTTGCTAAAGCTAGAGGAGGTTCTTGGTTCACTTTATAGGAAATACAAAATGTTAGTTATATGTGGTGACTTCAATATTAATTGTATAAGTGATTGTGCAAGGAAGAGGATGCTGGTAGATCTCCTTAATTCATATAATCTTATGCAAACCGTATTCTTTCCAACGAGAGTGCAAGGGAACGGTAGAACAACCATAAATAACATTTTTGTTCATTCCTCATTACTAGAAGGGCATTCTGTTAGCAAAAAGGTGAATGGCCGTTCAGATCATGATGCACAAATTTTAACTCTAAAAGATTTTTGTGCTGCAACACGTGTTAAATATAGTCATCAGCTGTTTAGGAAAGCTGATCCAGTTGCTGTAGAGACCTTTATAAACCTTATCAAGGAACAAGAATGGCAAGATGTTTATAGCACTGATTCAGTAGACGATAAATATAATGCTTTTCTCAAGACTTTTCTCGTGCTCTTTGAAAGTTGCTTTCCGTTAGAACGTTCAAAACAACATACTAGCACAAACAGGCAGCCTGGGTGGCTGACTAGAGGGATAAGAATATCTTGTAGAACAAAGTGGCAATTATATCAAAACGTTAGAAACAGTCAAAATCTAAATTCAGCAGCCCATTACAAACAGTATTGTAAGGTGCTTAAAAATGTTATTAGGAAGGCAAAAAGTATGTGCTATGCAGATAGAATAGCTAAGTCTCAGGATAAAATTAAAACCATATGGTCAGTCGTAAAGGAAGTGGCTGGTCTGCAGAGACAGGTCGAGGATATAAAATCAGTCCGTAGTGGGAATGTCCGTGTTACTGATAAGTCGCATATATGTACAGTATTTAATAATCACTTTCTGAATATAGCAGGTGAACTAAATAGAAACCTAGTCCCAACAAGGAATCATATAGCGCTCTTAGAAAAAAATGTTCCGAGACTGTTACCTGAAATGCTCCTCCATGATACTGACAAGAGGGAGATTGAGTTAATAATTAAATCACTAAAGACCAAGAACTCTCATGGATATGACGGGATATCTAGCAGAATACTGAAGTATTGTTATATGTATGTTAGCCCAGTACTTAGCCATATCTGTAACTTTTCCTATAGGAGTGGTCGGTTTCCTGACCGATTAAAGTACTCGGTAGTGAAGCCACTTCATAAAAAGGGAGACACTGATAATGTTGACAATTTTAGACCCATTTCTATGCCATCGGTGTTTGCTAAAGTTATCGAGAAGGTTGTATATACAAAGTTACTGGAGCATTTAAATTCACATAATTTGCTGTCAGATGTTGTTTGGTTTTAGAAATGGTTGAACAACTGAAAATGCTATATTCTCTTTTCTCTGTGAGGTTTTGGACGGATTAAATAAAAGGTTGCGAACGCTAGGTGTTTTCTTTGATTTAACGAAGGCTTTTGATTGTGTTGACCACAATATATTACTGCAGAAGTTGGACCATTATGGAGTAATGGGAGTAGCTTACAATTGGTTCGCCTCTTACTTTAAGAACAGAAAGCAGAAGGTAATTCTCCGCAATATTGAGAGTGGTAGTGATGTTCAGTCCCAATGGGGCACTGTTAAGTGAGGCGTTCCCCAAGGGTCGGTGCTGGGGCCACTGCTGTTTCTTATTTATATAAATGATATGCATTCTAGTATTACAGGTGATTCAAAAATATTTCTGTTTGCTGATGACACCAGCTTGATAGTGAAGGATCTTGTGTGTAATATTGAAACAGTATCAAATAATGTAGTTCATGAAATAAGTTCGTGGCTTGTGGAAAATAATTTGACGCTAAATCACAGTAAGACTCAGTTTTTACAGTTTCTAACTCACAATTCAACAAGAACCGATATTTTGATCAGACAGACTGGGCGTATTATAAGCGAGACGGAACAGTTCAAGTTCCTAGGCGTTCGGATAGATAGTAAGCTGTTGTGGAAAGCCCATGTCCAGGATCTTGTACAGAAACTAAATACTGCTTTATTTACCATAAGAACAGTATCTGAAATAACTGACACTTCAACACGAAAAGTAGTCTACTTCGCATATTTTCATACGCTTACGTCGTATGGTATTATTTTTTGGGGTAATTCTTCTGATTAAAAAAGGGTATTTTTGGCTCACAAACGGGTTGTTCGAGCTATATGTGGTGTAAGTTCGAGAACCATGACCATGGAGATTTCTCCTTAATTTGGTCCAACGGAACAATAAATAAATAAATAAAATAAAATAAAATAACACAACTACCTTAGGAGACTGCCTACACTACGCTTGCTGGTCCTCTTTTAGAATACTGAATACAGTATATATTTTCTTTAATGTCGTTTGTTGTTAGCAATTTAGCCTATTCCCAAGAGTTAGCAGCTTGCACTTAGTACTAGGCAGAAATCCAATCTGCATGTGGAATACACTTCCTTGACTCTTGTGCAGAAAGGAGTGCAGTATTCTGCTGCATCCATTTTCAATAAGCTACCACAAGAACTCAAAAATCTTAGCAGTAGCCCAAACTCTTTTAAGTCCAAACTGAAGAGTTTCCCCATGGCTCACTCCTTCTATTCTGTCGAGGAGCTCCGGGAAGAGCTACAAAATTAAGCAAATTCCAGTGTTACATTGTTGATTTTCTTTATTTAAACTTACGAATTGTCGCCTGAATATGTTTCTTATATTTCATTTTATCTGTTTCTAATATCGTGTTATAATTTCATGTATTGACTCGTTCCATGACCATGGAGATTTCTCCTTAATTTGGTCCCACGGAACAATAAATAAATAAATAAAATAAAATAAAATAACACAACTACCTTAGGAGACTGCCTACACTACGCTTGCCGGTCCTCTTTTAGAATACTGCTGCGCGGTGTGGGATCCTTACCAGATAGGATCGACGGAATACGTCGAGAATGGTCAAAGAATGGGGAGCACGTTTTTTATTGTTGCGAAATAGTGGAGAGAGTGTCACTGAAATGATACAGGATGTGGGATGGACATAATTAAAACAAAGGCATTTTTCGTTGCGCAGGAATCTTCTCACGAAATTCCAACCGCCAGCTTTCTCTTCCGAATACGAAAATATTTTGTTGACGCCGATCTACATAGGGGGATACGACCAGGATGATAAAATAAGGAAGTCATAGCTCGTACGGGATTCGTTCTTCCGCGCGCGGTACGAAACTGGAATAATAGAGAATAGTGAAGGTGGATCGATTAACCCTCTGCCAGGCACTTAAATGTGATTTGCAGAGTATCCATGTAGATTTAGATGTAGATGCAGATGTACAGTGTGTACATATTTTAGCTTGAACTCACAAAACCCTATTTACATTTTTTATTAGTTTCGGATTATTCCCCTACAGACTAATAACAAGCTTAAGGAGGCTCTGAAATTAAGTTTAAAGTTTGTGGGAAATGGCTAACTGGTCTCATTATCAGACACTGCATGGATGTAGTCTGCGTAATTTGAGCACCGTAAAATTCAACATATTTTCACAGTTCCTAACTTTAATACTTGTTACGGTCTTAACCCTGTTAAGGAAAAATTATAACAGTTAAAAAATAGATTACATTATTTTTAATTTTTAAATTGGATAAGTAAGTATGGTTAAATGAAACTACATGGTTCCTGAGACCTTTCCAAATCACAGACAGCTATGATGTACATATGCAGACTGAAGCGACAAATGAAAATACGTGGCAACGCCAGGATTCAAACCCAAGTCTCCTGCACAGTAAGCACATGCGCTAACCACCACGCCACACTGGCACAACGGCTGCGCATACCTGCATAGACCAACATCGCACACCTCCCTCCTCGGTCCAATTTTCCATTCACGCCTCAGACCACTTGTATAATAATAATTATGACAGATGAAATACTGGACATGAAATTCTTGTTGCCTCTGGAAGAAATCCTGCAATTGGGACCGGGTGACCATTCCATGCGTTGACCAATCTACAGGGCGATGGTTATCTCGTTTGCAACCACCGAAGCGACGTAGATGACACTGAGATGAATAATTTAACGTAAGACACGCGAGGCCGCAGACGTCGGGGAATACTACAAAAATGGATGACAAATGTTGAACATGTGACGTCACGAGGTGACGCACCTCGCCGTACGTGCAGCGGTGGATCCTATCGGTCCGACGCAGCCCATCATCCCAATACGACTCAAATGATGACGTCGGTGAGGCGAGGAACTACGTACGCGACTTTAGTTCTTGAGGCTCACGCTTCGAGCCTTGCATATAGCGGACAGTATTATTTTGCATTGCCCTAGACAATTATCTGTTTAGGTCGAGGTAATATTCATTATTTAATTTACTAGTCTCGTAGTTTTTGCTGCCTTACCACAAAGTACAGTACAACAGAAAGCTGCCATATTGTGCCACAAGCAAATAAATATGAGTTTCCTAATAGAATCGCTATGATTAAATGATCTATATCTTTAAAAAAAAGGAAAGAAATACAAATATAACAGCTTTCGCTTTGTTACAGCGAGGACAATAATTCTGTAACTTGTACATTTACCACAAATTACATTTACATAAGTTGCTCGCAGGCGGAGTAGCCTAGCGATGCGATGTGTAGCACTGTAGCAGGCGAGGGTAGCATCTACACTACTGGCCATTAAATTTGCTACACCAAGAAGAAGTGCAAATGATAAACGGGTATTCACTGGACAAATATATTATACTAGAACTGACATGTGATTACATTTCCACGCAAATTGGGTGCATAGATCCCCAGAAATCAGTACCCACAACAACCACCTCTGGCCGTAATAACGGCCTTGATACGCCTGGGCATTGAGTCAAAGAGAGCTTGGTTGGCATGTACAGGTACAGCTGCCCATGCAGCTTCAACACGATACTACAGTTCATCAAGAGTAGCGACTGGCGTATTGTGACGATCCAGTTGCTCGGCCACCATTGACCAGACGTTTTTAATTGGTGAGACATCTGGAGAATGTGTTGGTCAGGCCCGTACAGGACCTGCAACAACGGTAGTGCATTATCCTGCTGAAATGTAGGGTTTCGCATGCATCGAATGAAGGGTAGAGCCAGGGGTCGTAACACATCTGAAATGTAACGTCCACCGTTCAAAGTGCCATCAATGCCAACAAGAGGTGACCGAGACGTGTAACCAATGGCACCCCATACCATCACGCCGAGTGATACGCCAGTATGGCGATGACGAATACACGCTTCGAATGTGCACTAAGCGCGATGTCGCCAAACACGGATGCGACCATCATGATGCTGTAAACAGAACCTGGATTCATCCGAAAAAATGACGTTTTGCCATTCGTGCACCCAGGTTCGTCGTTGACTACACCATCGCAGGCGCTCCTGTCTGTGATGCAGCGTCAAGGGTACCCGCAGCCATGGTCTCCGAGCTGATAGTCCATGCTGCTCCAAACGTCGTCGAACTGTTCGTGCAGATGGTTGTTGTCTTGCAAACGTCCCCACCTCTTGACTCAGGGATCGAGACGTGGCTGCACGATCCGTTACAGTTATGCGGATAAGATGCCTGTCATCTCGACTGCTGGTGATACGAGGCCGTTGGGATCCAGCACGGCGTTCCGTATTACCCTCCTGAACCCAACGATTCCATATTCTGCTAACAGTTATTGGATCTCGACCAACGCGAGCAGCAATGTCGCGATACGATAAACCGCAATCGCGATAGGCTACAATCCGACCTTTATCAAAGTCGGAAACGTGATGGTACGCATTACTCCTCCTTACACGAGGCATCACAACAACGATTCACCAGGCAACGCCGGTCAACTGCTGTTTGCGTTTCAGAAATCGGTTGGAAACTTTCCTCACGTCAGCATGTTTTAAGTGTCGCCACCGGCGCCAACCTAGTGTGAATGCTCTGAAAAGCTAATCATTTGTGTATCACAGCATCTTCTTCGTGTCGGGTAAATTTCGCGTTTGTAGCACGTCATCGTCGTGGTGTAGCAATTTCAATCGCCACTAGTGTATAAGTCCGGTCACTGCACGTGCGACCAGGTATGTTATCTGGTGTAGTCATATGTTCAACATTTGTCGTCCACTTTTAGTGTGTTTCCCGACAGTTGCGGCCCCAAGTCACTTGTCTCACCTTCATCTACACTTCGGAGGTTTTTAAACGTCAATGTGAATCACCGCGAAGATAGTTAAGCATGAGTACTGGAAACACAAAGACGTAATGTAAAATTTTTCTGATAAATTTTCTTCAGCTGTTACCGTATTTTATTACGTTACTTTCCCAAGAGCTTTTGTAGACATCGTACACGGTACAACCAGCAAAATTGTGTGTGTGTGTGTGTGTGTGTGTGTGTATGTGTGTGTGTGTGTGTGTGTGTGTGCCGTCTTTTTTTGTGTCGTACAGATAGGTTTGCGACGCCGCCTCATCGGGCTTTGCGGCACGGCAGAAGATGCACCGCCGCGTGGTGGGGGTTCGGCAGAGGAGTGGTGGTGGGGATAGGGTAGTGGTGGGGGGGCAGAGCCACGTGCGCGCCGCAACCGGCCACGTGCGCCCCAGACGGGCGGGCGGGCAGTCCGCCGGCCGCCGCCCCGCGCCGCAGACATGCAGGCTCCAGAGGCGCGCTGCCTGCGACCGCTGCAACCATGGTGACGTCCGCGACGCTGCCGCCGCTGCTGCTGCTGGTGCTCGCGCTGTCCACCCCGCGCACAGGGTGCAGTCTGCTGCCAACCGCTGGACGACAAGACCCGGAGGCACCGCGCAGCTCTCGTGGCGTGAGTAGCGCTCATATCCGCACTACAAATGTTCTACATCCACATCCATACTACGCAAGCCACCTGTCGGTGTGTGGCGGAGGGTATCTTGAGTACCTCTATCGGTTCTCCCTTCTATTCCAGTCTCGTATTGTTCGTGCAAAGAAAGATCGTCGGTATGCCTCCGTGTGGGCTCTAATCTCTCTGATTTTATCCTCATGGTCTCTTCGCGAGATATGCGTAGGAGGGAGCAGTATACTGCTTGACTCCTCGGTGAAGGTGTGTTATCGAAACTTCAACAAAAGCCCATACCGAGCTACTGAGCGTCTCTCTTGCAGAGTCTTCCACTGGGGTTTGTCTATCACCTCCTTAACGCTTTCGCGATTACTAAATGATCCTGTAACGAAGCCCGCTGCTCTCCGTTGGATCTTCTCTATCTCTTCTATCAACCCTATCTGGTACGGATCCCACACTGCTGAGCAGTATTCAAGCAGTAGGCAAATAAGTGTACTGTAATCTTTGTTTTCGGACTGCATTTCCGTAGGATTCTTCCAATGAATCTCAGTATGACATCTGCTTTACCGACGATCAAGTTTATATGATCATTCCATTTTAAATCACTCCTAATGCCTACTCGGCAACGGCCTTGCCAAAGTGGATATACCGGTTCCCGTGAGATCACCGAAGTTAACCGCTGTCGGGAGTGCCTGGCACTTGGATGGGTGACCATCCAGCCGCTATGTGCTGTTGCCATTTTTCGGGGTGCACTTAGCCTCGTGACGCCAATTGAGGAGCTACTCGACCGAATAGTAGCGGCTCCGGTCAAAGAAAACCATCAAAACGACCGGGAGAGCGGTGTGCTAACCACACGCCCCTCCTTTCCGCATCCTCAACTTGAGGATGACACGGCGGTCGGACGGTCCCGATGGGCCACTTGTGGCCTGAAGACGGAGTGCTTTAATGCCTACTCCCAGATAATTTATGGAATTAAATGCTTCCAGTTGCTGACCTGCTATAGTGTAGCTAAATGATAAGAGATCTTTCTTTCTATGTATTCGCAGCACATTACACTTGCCTACATTGAGATCCAATTGCCATTCCCTGCACCATGCGTCAATTCGCTGCAGATCCTCCTGCATTTCAGTACACCTTTCCATTGGTACAACCTCTCTATATACCACAGCATCATCCACAAAAAGCGTCAGTAACTTCCGATGTTATCCACAAGTTCATTTATGTATATTATGAATAGCAACGGTCCTACGACACTCCCCTGCGGCACACCTGAAATCACTCTTACTTCGGAAGACTTCTCTCCATTGAGAATGACATGGTGCGTTCTCCTGCCTAGGAACTCTTCAGTCCAATCACACAATTGTCCTGATAGTCCATATGCTTATACTTTGTTCATTAAACGACTGTGGGGAACTGCCTTGCAGAAGTCAAGAAAACGCGGCATCTACCTGGGAACCCGTGTCTATGGCTCTCTGAGTCTCGTGAACGAATAGTGCGAACTGGGTTCACCATTCACGCAGTCACTCTTGGTCGAAGCGATGCTGACACCTCAAATACAGAATCTTAGTACATCCATATTTAAACCGGATAAAGGTAGGACACAGCCAGTATAATTTTTATTAAAAATGAAATTCCTCCAGCTGTACTTAAGATTTTTTATTTACTTCGCTACTAGTTGCGACGTTGCGTCAACGCCATCTTCAGGCCCGTACATTTTGATGAAATCGGTTGTGTGTGGCTCAGACTACGAGGGTGAGTTAAATGGAAACCTTAAATATTTTTTAAATATTATTTCTTGTGCAGAAGTGGTACAAAGCTGTATGACTTTTCAACATAATCTCCCCCACGCTCAATGCAAGTTCTCCAGCGGTTACAGTGTGCATAAATTCCTTTTGAAAATAATTCTTTTGGTAGTCCGCGCAACCACTGTAAGAAGGCTGTTTAGGTTTTTATGTTGGTAACGCCATATAGCGCTCTATATTAAAATCACTGACTGTGCTGCGTGAAGTCTGTGGCTGGTTGGCATTGTTGGAATAGTCGCTATTGTAGTGTTGGGCAGTTGGATGTGAACAGCGCGTAGCATTGGGCAGTTGGAGGTGAGCCACCAGCAGTGGTGGATGTGGGAAGTGAGATGGCGGAGTTTTGAGAGCGGACGATCTGGACGTGTGTCCATCAGAAGTCCGCGGTGAGATGAACACGTGCTCCATATTGCCCGCCATCCATGTGGAGCACGTGTTGACTTCTATACTGAGCCACGCCCAACCGATTTCATCAAAGTGTACAAGGCTGAAGATGGCGTTGACGCAACGTCGAAACTAGTAGCGAAGTAAATAAAAAATCTTAATTACAGCTGGAGGAATTTCATTTTTAATAAAAATATCAAATACATAAGGTCCGACCACTGACCTGTCGCTACCGAGTTAAGATTTCAGTCCAACGTTCGAAACACGTGACAGATGGCAAAAACCCAATTTCTGCCATTACGCAATATGCGAACTGGAGTCGAAAGCTACATTTTCTCTTATTCTCTTTTTAATTTCATTATTCACAAACCATTATAATTATACAATGTAACTCACCACCTCATATGATTAGTGGGTCCATAGATGTTACACATTATTATAATTGCAACTAGTTTACATGTTAGCAAGTGAACTACAGCCAGTAAAGATTTACAATGGGCAGCTATATTACTATTGAAACTTTACTTTATACAAAGTGCGTTCCATAAGTAATGCGACCAAATTCATAAAAAATCATTTATTGAATATATTCGTTCAAATAATCAAAAATTTTCAAAATAGCACCCTCTTGCGTCGATAAACTTCTGGAGGCGGTGTTTCCAAGCCAGGAAGGCATCCTGGAATGCCTTTTCCGGAATGTCCTTTAGAGCTGATGTAACATGCATCCGGATGCATTCAATCGTGCCCCAATGTTTTCCTTTCGTGACTCCTTTTAACCGAGGAGACAAAAAAAAGTCAGTGGGGGTCAGGTCAGGACTGTAGGGAGGTTGGGGAACCAATGGTCTCTTGGTCCTGGCCAGGAAGTTGTTGACAATTAAGGCGCTGTGACTCGGCGCGTTGTCGTGGTGAACTTTCCACGTGTCCTTGATGTCGCTTCGGCAGCGCGAGACCTCTCCTTTCCAGTCTTTTGAGCCCTTCCAAGTAGAAAGCTGAGTTCACTGTAGTCCCAGCAGGTACGAATTCGTGGTGGACAATGCCTCTGACGTCAAAGAAAACAATTAGCATCGTTTTGATCATGGACTTGCTCATTCGTTCCTTCTTGGGACGGGGTGACGATGGGGTGTGCCGCTCTGATTTCTGCCTTTTTGTCTCAGGGTCGTACTCAAAAATCCAAGACTCATCACCAGTGATAACTGAGTTTAAAAAATGAGGATCATTTTCTCAAATTTTCAACATTTCTTGGCACCGAAACATTCTTATGTGCCGGTGTTCGTCGGTCAACACTTTTGGGACGAGTTTGGCACACACCTTTCTCATGTTCAAATCTTCGGTCACAATGCTGAAAAACATGTTTAGAGTTGCGTCCACTGCGAGGTTCGTCGGTGATCTCGTCTCGGCCTTCCATGAACGACTTGTGCCATCGGAAAACTTGTGATTTGGACAAGCTAACATCCCCAAAGGCGTGCTAAAGTAATGGAAACGTTTCGGTGGCGGACTTTCCAAGTTTAACGCAAAATCTGATAACGTACCGTCGCTCTACAGAAAGATCCATTGTGTCGTGTTACATAAACTCAAAACGCGGTTGACAGAAACGCATGTCCTGACTCTCCAATGAGTGGGCCATATAGCCCGTATTCCAGATGGAAGACAGGCGAAGATGGCACTAGAAAGGAAACCAAACAGCAAACGCCCCATTGGACGAACAAGGCAAGTCTTCCAGATGGAAGACAGGCGAAGATGGCACTAGAAAGGAAACCAAACAGCAAACGCCCCATTGGACGAACAAGGCAGCGCTGGATGGACGACCTGGCGAAGGAACTAGCAGCCCAGGTAATATAAGACACCTGGAGGAACTGGGTACAAAACAGCAAGGACTGGAGGCAGTTTGTGGAAGCAGCACATGGTCTGCAGGGCCTGTGATCGCTGAATATCTATATATATCTTTATTCAAGAGAAAGAGCTTAAAAAATTGAGGAAGCCAATAACGCGTTGGTCCACCTCTGGCCATTATGTAACCAGTCATTCAACTTGGCATTGATTAGTGGACTTGTTGTATGTCCCCCTAAGAGATATCGTGCCAAATTCTGTCCAACTGATGCGTTAGAACGTAAAAATCCCCAGCTGGTTGGACGGCCATGCCCATAATACTCCAAACTTTCTCTATTGAGGGGAGATCCGGCGACCTTGCCAGCCAAGGTAGTGTTTAGCAAAGCACGAAGACTAGCAGTAGAAACTCCCGACGTGTGCGGTAGGCCATTATCTTGCTGAATTGCAAGCCCAGGAAGGATTTCCATAAGAAGCAATAAAATGAGGCTTAGAATGCGTCGACGTTCCCCTGTGCTGTGAAGGAGCCGCGGATAACTACCAAAACAGCTGCTGCTATGAAATGAAACGGCACCCCAGGTTGTTGGGGCTGTATGGGGGGTGACACACCCACCGCTGTCCACGAAGTCTCCAGACACTTCCCCGCTGGTCATTGGGGTTCACTTCGAAGCAGGACTCATCAGTGAGGGCTATTCTACTCCAGTCAGTTCCAGGCCGAAGACGTCTTGGGACACTGACTGTCACCCGCCATACGGCGCGGCATCCACGGTAATGGTCTGGGGTCCTCTTCTTTTTGTAGCTGAATCCCTTTGGTTGTCATCTGTGGCACCCTTACAGCACAGTGACACGACGATGATATTCTACGCCCCTTTTTGTTGACGTTCATGGCAAGCCATCCTGGGCTTAAATTTGACCAAGTTAATGTCCACCCCTCACAGGGCGAGTGTTTGCACTGCTTGTCTTCGCACTTGCCAAACCCTGCTTTGGTCAACAGGGTCGCCAGATCTCTCCCCAGTTGGGAACATTTGGAGCATTTGGACGTAGCCTTCCAACCAGCTCGGGATTTGGGCGATCTAACGCGCCGTTTGAATAGCATTTGGCACGATATCCCGCAGCATGACATCCATCAGTGTCAAGCCTTATAACTGTTTGCGTAAGGGCCAGAGATAGACCCACGCGTTGCTCGATTTGTGAAGCCCTTTCTCAAATTATTTCACTTCCCAGGGCATTCGTAACATTATCTGTATCTCTGATGGATATTCTCTGTTCTCCATGTCCTCCTACGTTGTGCACTGGTACTGGGTTTATCATCAGAGATAAGCAACAAATATTGTCTCGGGATTAAAACTGTTAGCAAATAAGCAGCTAACGACTCAATCACTGCGGATGGTGGTTCCAGCACGTTGGGGCAATGCGCAGGCTGTATACATTATGATTAATTCTTTCATGGTTAATTTCCGTAATGGTGATTTACCTTGGTCTGCACGTTTCCCAGATCTCAGCACACGTGATATTTTTTACTTTTTTCTTGGGAAGTTGTAAACTGAGGTTGCACGTAATCGAACCTCGAATACTGAACGAACTTAGCACTCACTCTGTCGTCAGGCCACGAGTGGCCTACCGGGACCAACCTAGCGCCGTGTCATCCCCAAGAGGAGGATGCGGATAGGAGAGGCGTGGGGTCGGCACACCGCTCCCCCGGTCGTTATGGTGGTATTCTCGACCGAAGCCGCTACTATTCGGTCGAGTAGCTCCTCAATTGGCATCACGAGGCTGAGTGCACCCCGAAAAATGGCAACAGCGCATGGAGGCCTGGATGGTCACCCTTCCAAGTGCCGGCCACGCCCGACAGCGAACTTAGAGAGAGGACTCGCCAAAAAGCACCTACCATAGTAAATCAAGCGCCAGGAGACTTGAAGAGTGCCTAACGAAAAGTGGACACAACATATATGACGTCATTTTCAAATCATAATATTTCTTTTGTGAGCTTTTTGTATGGGTCTGAGCTGGAAATGAATGAAAGTGTGAGAACATGTTGAAGGAACTATCTGAATCCCGCACAGGAAACTGGGCGTAACATGGGGTGAGGTGAGCATGAATATAGCGCCAACCCGAGGCATTTGAAGGAATAGTAAAGGACTGTGTGTGTGTGTGTCAATCAGCGAGCACCTGTGGTGCACTGTGGTGATTCTCATCATTAGAGAATGGCCGGGAGGCATTTGGATGACTTCACTGGAAGAAGGACAGAATGTGATGAGTGTAGCCCAGGAGATCGGTATTTTTCACAGCATTCTTTCGTGCGCTGCTGCCCATAGTACAGGAGGTGGTCGACCACAGCCACGTCAAACAGTGGGTGCAATTGCAATCACATTTAACAGGACTGCAAAGCAGTTGCAAGCAGTTGGAAGCCCCACGTTGGCACGGCGACTGCGTGGAGGCAATCTCTTTACAGGACGATCAGCAGGCTGTGTTTCATTGACACCACAAGTGGTTGGCACCGTCTGCGATGGTGCCAAGAGTATAGGAGCCTGACAACCGAGTAGTGCCATCGTGTGCATCTCTCGGATGAGGGAGGGTTCAATCTGACCAGTGGTTGTGGATGCACCCTCATGTGGCGAGAGGTGTGAACGTGTAGTGGAGCAAGGAACATTGTCGAACACAATCATTTTGCTGGTCCAAGTGTTGTGGTGTGGGGTGGCATAATGTTGCATGGCTTTCCATCCCCCTTATGATTGAACACGCCACCGGTCAAAATAATTGTGACACTGTACTCTGCCGTGTGCGGCTTTTCAGGGGTGCATTCGGTCACGACTTCATTGTTATGGATGACATTGCGCGATAGCATCAAACAGAGCAAGTAGAAGAGTTCTAGGAAGGAGAGAATATTCGGCGAATCGGCTGATCTGCCCGTTCCCATGCCAAAATCCGTATCGAGGTACTTGTGGGATGCGTTGGGGAGACGTTTAGCAGCACGTCCACATGTACCAACGACCATCCAGCAACCTCGCTGGTGAAGGAATGGAACTCCCTACCACGAGAACTCCGTACCAACCGCGTTGGAGCACGTTGCACAGCGTGCATGTGTGTCCATGGTGATCACGCTCTGTGTTAACAACCATGTCTCGCCTTTTGTAATGTCCAGGCTTGCCATCATTAATCGCAGTGGCTTCAAAAGAAAGATTGTCTTTGAACGAAACTTTCATTTCTGGTGATCTCATTGCGTATTTGATACAGTAACGTTCTGTGCTATATTGTAGCAATGTTATTTGGCAGTGACAGATCATGCAAAAGTCATTTTCATCCTTAAGCTTTGCACGCCAGTGTGTAAAGGCCAGCTACAGTAAATTAAAAACCATAAAGTCAATTTCACCACACAGTATATCTATCGTAGTTTCTGAGCTCTGCACCAATGGCGATTCATGATCCGTCACTATAAATATGGCATTTTACGTTCTTAGAGGGTCTATACAAGGACCTTTGTGTTGACTGTAGCAGAGGACACATGGCAGCCCCTAGTGGCTTGCACCTCTGTTGCATTTTGTTTTAATTCTATCTGTTGCTGTCAGGAATGACCGCAGTTTTCGTATTTTTTGGTACGTTATGCTGTAACATTTAGTTTTAATTTTGTCCGAAGAAGGTGTCCCTTGTGACACCGAAACCTAGGTCACATATTAACTCTGTTCACGACTGAGGGCTGTGTTTTTCAAAATTTTGTAATAAGGAGAATCCCATTTGCATTTCAAAGGCACAGACCATGACGTACCAGCGAGACAAAATCGTTCTAGCTGTTTCTGTGAAGCACCACCATCTTCCAGCTACAGCACTAATTGCTATATGCGGGGTGTTACAAAAAGGTACGGCCAAACTTTCAGGAAACATTCCTCACACACAAATAAAGAAAAGATGTTATGTGGACATGTGTCCGGAAACGCTTAATTTCCATGTTAGAGCTCATTTTAGTTTCGTCAGTATGTACTGTACTTCCTCGATTCACCGCCAGTTGGCCCCATTGAAGGAAGGTAATGTTGACTTCTGTGCTTGTGTTGACATGCGACTCATTGCTCTACAGTACTAGCATCAAGCATATCAGTACGTAGCATCAACAGATTAGTGTTCATCACGAACGTGGTTTAGTGCAATGTTTACAAATGCGGAGTTGGCAGATGCCCATTTGATGTACGGATTAGTACGGGGCAATAGCCGTGGCGCGGTACGTTTGTATCGAGACAGATTTCCAGAACGAGGGTGTCCCGACAGGAAGGCGTTCGAAGCAGTTGATGGTCGTCTTAGGGAGCACGGAACATTCCAGCCTATGACTCGCGACTGGGGAAGACCTAGAACGGCGAGGACACCTGCAATGGACGAGGCAACTCTTCGTGCAGTTGACGATAACCCTAATGTCAGCGTCAGAGAAGCTGCTGCTGTACAAGGTAACGTTGACCACGTCACTGTATGGAGAGTGCTACGGGAGAACCAGTCGTTTCCGTACCATGTACAGCGTGTGCAGGCACTGTCAGCAGCTGATTGGCCTCCACGAGTACACTTCTGCGAATGGTTCATCGAACAATGTGCCAATCCTCATTTCAGTGCAAATGTCCTCTTTACGGATGAGGCTTCAGTCCCACGTGATCAAATTGTAAATTTTCACAATCAACATGTGTGGTCTGACGAGAATCCGCACGCAATTGTGCAATCACGTCATCAACACAGATTTTCTGTGAACGTTTGGGCAGGCATTATTGGTGATGTCTTGATTGGGCCCCATGTTCTTCCACCTACGCTCAATGGAGCACGTTATCATGATTTCATACGGGATACTCTACCTGTGCTGCTAGAACATGTACCTTTACAAGCACGACACAACATGTGGTTCATGCACGATGGAGCTCCTGCACATTTCAGTCGAAGTGTTCGTACGCTTCTCAACAACAGATTCGGTGACCGATGGATTGGTAGAGTCAGACCAATTCCATGGCCTCCACGCTCTCCTGACCTCAACCCTCTTGACTTTCATTTATAGGGGCAGTTGAAGGCTCTTATCTACGCAACCCCGGTACCAAATGTAGAGACTCTTCGTGCTCGTATTGTGGACGGCTGTGATACAATACGCCATTCTCCAGGGCTGCATCAGCGCATCAGGGATTCCATGCGACGGAGGGTGGATGCATGTATCCTCGCTAACAGAGGACGTTTTGAACATTTCCTTTAACAAAGTGTTTGAAATCACGCTGGTACGTTCTGTTGCTGTGTGTTTCCATTCCATGATTAATGTGATTTGAAGAGAAGTAATGAAATGAGCTCTAACATGGAAAGTAAGCGTTTCCGGACACATGTTCACATTACATATTTTCTTTCTTTGTGTGTGAGGAATGTTTCCTTAAAGTTTGGCCGTGCCTTTTTGCAACACCCTGTAGATCAGTACCTTTTTTTATCTCTAGCTTGCGGTTGACCACATGCCACTCGAAATTCCTAACGTATATCTGATTTGATCCATTATAAATGGTTCTGGAAGCCTGCGTCTGTGAATACAATATAAATAACTCATCTGCTACAAGTCACGGTTTTCTTTATTTTATTTTTCACACGACGCGTTTCGGAAAATGATTCCCATTTTCAAGTGCGCTTCTTGTGTTTGTTATGTCATTCCTATGTGATGTTGTCGATGTGTGAGATTCTGATTCATTTCGTTGACTTTACTGCAATATATAAGAAAACACGCGATATATAGCAGTAAAGTCAACGAAATGAAGCAGAATCTCACACATCGACATCACATAGGAATGACATAACAAACACAAAAAACGCACTTGAAAATGGGAATTATTTTCCGAAACGCGTCGTACGTAAAATGAAATAATGAAAATCGTGACTGGTAGCAGATGAGTTATTTATAAACCTATTATTGCTAACGTATAATTCACTTCTGAATTTATCTAATGTACGAGTACATCACCGACAGTATAAGAAAATGTATACTGTTCTCCACTGTATGCAGTTCTCCACTGCACTTTCTACAAAAAGGAAAAAAAAAATAATAATACAGATACGGAGACTGCTTCAAAACAGCAATTTTTACCACGGCTCACATGGCTTAGCCACGGCCTGGGGGATGTTTCCATAATGAAATATTCATTCTGCAGCGGAGTGTTCGCTGATGTGAATCTGTGAGGACGGGACGTGAGTCGTGCTTGGGTAGCTCAGATGGTCCGGCACACAGTTTTAATCTGCCGGGAAGTTTCATATCGGCTCACACCCCGCTGCAGAGTGAAAATCTCATTCTGGAACTGCTCCTTCTCCATGATGATGCCTCACACAAGTCTGCGCACCGAGAGGAGATCACAAAACTTCGCTGGACTGTTCTTCCTCCTCTACAGTACAGCCCGGATGTCGCACCTTCCAACTTCCATCTGTCTCCGCAGGAAGCAGTTCGTGGATGATGGGGAGATTATCGACACAACAAGGCGTTGGCTCCGACGTCGACCAGTAGAGGGGTAACGTGACAGGGCCTCTCAGTAGGGCGGAGCAAGACCGTCGCATTGAGCGGAGATTATTTTGAAAATAAAAAAAAAAGAAAACAGGTTTCTGTCGTCAAAAGATTGAGGAATGTTATGGAATCCTGGAATCCTAATAAAATCATCCTGCCTTCACAAAAAAGAGGTATGTTGAATACTCATTCAACGCCCCTCATATTTCCTCCACGACACTGATAGGCAGAATGAGTACTGTTTCTTTTTACATGTTGCTAAGTACTTGTCTGATTCAAATGCCGAAAAAGCAAGGAGAAATTGAGGAGCTTAAGGGGACCACACCGTGGTTCAGGTCGAAAAAAATCGATTTTCGGTTTTCATCATATTTAGATAGATTAAGGTTTTATTTAACTACTCTGAAAAGGATTTTGCTGAATTTTCTTTTTTCGAGCATTTAATGAGCATTTTCCTACTACGTGTGTTTACGTGTCACGACCACTTTTCTGTCACCTACTTTTCTGCGAATATTTTAGATCTTTATATCCCCTATATTGCAAATTATGGATTTTTTATTTACTCCCGGATGTGTTGGCTATCCTTGGAATGCAACGGTCGGTATTCTTTTGTTTCTGCTGTTTGTAAACAACACGCTTTCAAAAACGCGGTTAGTTTTGATCAAGTGTGATTGTGAGTAGTTGTTATACTAACGTTTGCAGTGCTTGTTTACGTGCGTTTTATTGTGTTTATTGAAGATGATGAAACGTAAAGGCATTTCCAAGAAACGACAATTTAGAGCAATCAAGTTTAAAAAGCTTTCTGTACAAGAGGTTGTGTCGCCTGGTAACGACGTTTCTAATTGTAATTCTTCAACAAGTGCATCAGCAAAGAAGCTCTCACCATTTCAAGAGGGTTAAAACAAATTTACTGTAAGTGACAGGGGATGTAGTAACATTATTATAAATTTGAGAATATTATCAGATGTAATTTCTAAATTTGTACAATATAGACAGTGTGGTGAGTCACAGAGTGTGAAAATTCGTGAGAGTGCTAGTGGGAGAAAAGGTCTAGCAATTGCTTTGGATTTACTTTGCAGAAATTGCTCAGCTGTGATTTCATTTATGAGTTCTTCAAAACCAGATGCAAGTGGCCCTTATGAAATCAATGCTAGATTAGTTTATGCCTTACGATTCATTGGCAAGGGCATGGCTGCAGGGAGAACATTTTGTCAGTGATGAACTTACATCAACCACTAAATAAATTTGAAAAACTGACGGCAATATTAGAGAAAACTGTATGTGAGGTCATTGAGGAAAGCATGGAAATGGCTGCTAGGGAAGAAAATGATGGATGTTCAGATACTGCAGTTGCACTTTATGGAAGCTGGCAGAAAAAGAGGACATGCTTCTCTGAATGGAGTAGTGACAGACACGAGTGTAGACACTGGTAAAGTGTTGGATGTGGAGATATTTCAAATGTTGTAAAGTCAATGAACATAAAGAACACAACTGTGTGGCTAATTTTAGAGGAACAAGTGGTGGTATGGAAGTTCACGGAGTACAACAAATATTTCATTGCTCCGTAGAAACAACAGGCGTACGGTACACCAAATATTTGGCCGATGGTGACAGTAAGGCATACCACAATGTGGTGAACTCTAAGCCATATGGAGATGCCATTATTAGCAAAATAGAATGTATAGGCCATGTTCAAAAACGTTTGGGAACAAGGCTGAGAAAACTAACTGTTCATATGAGAGCAAAAAAATTAGAAGACGGAAAATTGTTGAGCTGACAGGTTCGGTTAACTAAAACTGAAATTAAAAACTTGCAGGTATACTATGGGCAGGCAATTAGGAGAAATCCTGAAAATCTGGAGGCAATGAAGAGAGATGTTTGGGCCATATTCTTCCATAAGTCCTCTACTGATGATAAGCCATGTCATGGATTGTGTCCATCAGGAGAAAATTCGTGGTGCAAATACAATAGGGCTCAGGCAACTGGAGAATCTTATTCTCACCAGCATTCTCTTGCTGCTGCTGTTATTACAGCAATTAAACCTATTATTAGAGACTTGGATCATCGTGACCTTTTAGGAAATGTCTGCATGGGTAGCCACAGAATCCAAATAGCATAATTGTTTCAACAGCATAATTTGGAACCGCCTTCCTAAAACTGTATTTGTAGGCATGCGTACAATGAAACTAGGAGTTCATGATGCTGTTATTACATTCAGTTGTGGTAATACTGGAAAACGTTGGGTACTGAAAAAGCACTGAATTGATCCTGGTGAAAATATGATCACTGGGCTGCAACATTGTGATAAAACCAGGATAGCCGATGCAGACAACTCTGCATCTAATATGGCCAAGAAATGGTTCAAATGGCTCTGAGCACTATGGGACTTAACTTCTGGGGTCATCAGTCCCCTAGAACTTAGAACTACTTAAACCTAACTAACCTAAGGACATCTCACACATCCATGCCCGAGGCAGGATTCGAACCTGCGGCCGTAGCGGTCGCGCGGTTCCAGACTGTAGCACCTAGAACCGCTCGGCCTGGCCAAGAAAGCAAGACAAACACCGAGGAAGGTGAAAAAGAAGCTGGAAGACCTGCTAGAGGCCAGAGAAGGGCTATCATATGCAGCAGGTCAGTTTTAATTCACTGTAAGTAACAAATTTCATAAGCTTTTTCTTTAAAGTCAATTTCCCGCAAAACTAAAATTTTCAGTTCATGTGCCCCATTGTATCAGAAACTATCAGAGATAAATGAATGAAATTTTCAGAGTCTCTGAAAAGCTACCTCTGGTATTAAATTCATTAATATTTCCCCATTAGGAAGTTCACAAAAAATATTTTCTCCAGAAAAAAGTTAATATTTTTTGAAATGATAATTAAATGGACACCCTAGCTACAAACAGGCGTTGATGTACTTCATTGGGGACATGTTGAAAATATGTGCCCCGACCGGGACGCGAAACCGTGATCTCCTGCTTACATGGCAGGCGCTCTATCCATTTTTTTTTTTTTTGACCAGGCCGGGAATCGAACCCGGGCCCCTTAGGACGGAAGTCCGTCACGCTGACCATTTATGCATCTGAGCCATCGCGGGCACAGAGGACAGTGCGTCTGCAGGGACTTATCCCTTGCACGTTCCCCGTGAGATCGACATTCCCAACATGTCCACACCACTACATTCGTAGTGCGCCTAATAGATGTTTGCTCATCATACTCATTACTCGTGGCAGATTAATCTACCAAGTCCCGTACGAGTTCGTGCATAGCGTGTGCGTTCGCACAAGAAGGTCAATGGCTGGGAAGCCCCGGTTGGGGCACACATTTTCAACATGTCCCCAATGAAGTACATCAACGCCTGTTTGCAGCTAGGGTGTCCATTTATTTATCATTTCATTTCTAGCAAAGCTGCATGGTCATCCACGGTAACTGCTCTTTCGGGAACAGATACTACCGTTATTTACAGTTAATATTTTTTGTTGATAAATTTAAAAAAGTTGGGTTGTTTGGGGGCAGAGACCAAACAGCGAGGTCATCGGTCTCATCGGATTAAGGAAGGACGGGGGAGGAAGTCGGCCGTGCCCTTTCAAAGGAACCATCCCGGCATTTGCCTGGAACGATTTATTGAAATCACGGAAAACCTAAATCAGGATTGCTGGACGCGGGATTGAACCGTCGTCCTCCCGAATGCGAGCCCAGTGTGCTAACCACTGCGCCACCTCGGTCGGTTTTTTAAACAAAAAGTATTTCTTAAAAGTTATAAAATGGACAAAGTAGATTTTAGTACATTTGGCTCTATTAGCATCATGTAAGATACAGGAAAAATATTATGGTCCTGCATCAAATAGTTTTTTCAGAAATGGGTCAAATACTTGCCTAAATTAACATGGGTTAGATAGGCGGGGTGTGGTTCCCTTAATGACATAACAGGAACCCCTCTTTCTCCCCAATGACCCTTCCGCTGTAGAATCTAAGTGCAGATCCAGACGCAGATTCGTTACGTCCGTCGACTGATCGACCGGCTCTCAGCCTAACTGCGCGGGTGATGCGAACGGTAGTGCGCCGAGAACGGCCGGCGCTCATAGCCGGCCTTAAAAGCCGTCCGCAGAGCGGAGAACCAGAGGAGACGGGGGGGCCACTTAAGGCTACCGGCGACGCCCACTCGTAAACACGCGTCTCCCACCCAGCGTCGGCGTCGCGTCAGCTCTGTCCTCGCAGAACACCACACCAGTCCAAGCAGAGCCTTCTGTTCCATTCCTGACATCAATCATCCGTCTCCACCCGGCTTATTCTAAACTGGGCGTATCTGCTATTGCTGACGTCCTCCTTGATCAGAAGTACTGGCCATTAAAACTGCAGCACCAAGAAGTATATCAAAATAGATTTTTTTTTTACTGCGGCTGTACAGTACAGTAAAAAGAGTACATAATTTAAGTTTTAACTGATATGGCGGAATACAGAACGCAAAATTTAGCATTGAGAGCTACTCCCTCTGGCGAAGACAACAGCTGTAACTAGGACTGTTGATATTTTAAATTATTTTCACACTACAGGCCATTAAAATTGCTACACCAAGAAGAAATGCAGATGATAAACGGGTATTCATTGGACAAATATATTATACTAGAACTGACATGTGATCACATTTTCACGCAATTTGGGTGCATAGAACCTGAGAAATCAGTACCCAGAACAACCACCTCTGGCCGTAATAACGGCCTTGACACGCCTGGGCATTGAGTCAAACAGAGCTTGGATGGCGTGTACAAGTACAGCTGCCCATGCAGCTTCAACACGATACCACAGTTCATCAAGAGTAGTGACGAGTCAGTTGCTCGGCCATCATTGACTAGACGTTTTCTATTGGTGAGAGATCTGGAGAATGTGCTGGCCAGGACAGCAGTCGAACATTTTCTGTATCCAGAAAGGCCCGTACAGGACCTGCAACATGCGGTCGTGCATTATCCTGCTGAAATGTAGGGTTTCGCAGGGATCGAATGAAGGGTAGAGCCACGGGTCGTAACACATCTGAAATGTAACGTCCACTGTTCAAAGTGCCGTGAATGCGAACAAGAGGTGACCGAGACGTGTAACCAGTGGCACCACATACCATCACGCCGGGTGATACGCCAGTATGGCGATGACGAATACACGCTTCTAATGTGGGTTCACCACGATGTCGTGAAAGACGGATGCGACCATCATGATGCTGTAAACAGAACCTCAATTCTTCCAAAAAAATGCCGTTTTGCCATTAGAGCATCAGGTTTGTCCTTGAGTACACCAACGCTGGCACTCCTGTCTGTGATGCAGCGTCAAGGGTAACCGCGGCCATGGTCTCCGAGCTGATAGTCCATGCTGCTGCAAACGTCGTCGAACTGTTCGTGCAGATGGTTGTTGTCTTACAAACGTCCCCATCAGATGACTCAGGGCTCGAGACGTGGCTGCACGATCCGTTACAGCCATGCGGATAAGATGCCTGTCATCTCGACTGCTACTGATACGAGGCCATTGGGATCCATTACGGCGTTCCGTATTACCCTCCTGAACCCACCCATTCCATATTCTGCTAACAGTCATTGGATCTCGACCAACGCGAGCAGCAATGTCGCCATACGATAAACCGCAATCGCGATAGGCTACAATCCGACCTTTATCAACGTCGGAAACGTGATGGTACGCATTTCTCCTCCTCATACGAGGTATCACAACAACGTTTCACCAGGGAACGGCGGTCAACTGCTGTTTGTGTATGAGAAATCGGTTGGAAACTTTCCTCATGTCAGCACGTTGTAGGTGTTGTCACCGGTGCCAACTTTGTGTGAATGCTCTGAAAAGCTAATGATTTGCATATCACAGCATCTTCTTCCTGTCGGTTAAATTTCGCGTCTTTAGCACGTGATCTTCGTGGTGTAGCAATTTTAATGGCCAGTAGTGTATATTTCATTTCCCAGGTTCAGAACTCCAGTACGAAGTTGCAAAATTGTCACGCACCTATCGAGACACATCAAGAACTATACCATGGAGCTAATGCTGTAAGTATCACAGTGGGTCAGATGCACGTTAAGAGTGCATTTGAGCGCAACCTAACGCGTGTGCCCAACATGGGGGCACTCCGAAATCGTCTAGGCGCAGGGGTTTGTCACGTGGTCCCACGCTAATCGTTTACCGTGAGAGCAACAATGTCACGATATCACGACGTCAGAGTCAACCGTCATAACCAATAAAGTATAACAATAGTTATTGTGATTGGGGCAACGCAGCTCTAGCTGTAATGTACTGTCTTCAGTCATCCACCTTTACTTTCTTGAAAGGAGTGTCCATAAAGTACGTGTGTTGTTGGCGCATGACGTGGAGAGTTTTGATTGGTGGACTGCAGCTTTGAGGCGTGAAATCGTAAGTAACAGATTATTTTATGCGGACGTTGTCAGTTTACTTCTGCTAGCATGCTTAAATGTATCAGCTCAGCCTAGCGTCAGTTGGCACGCCATACCACACTTTGCTTGCAGAACTGCTGGACATGGTACCGCTCGGTGTGTGGAGCCACGAACGGTTCCTGCAAGATGGAGTCTCAAACCAACTCGTTGTTAGTGCGCGAGAACAGCGAGCAGACAACGTTGGGAGACATTAGACAGGTTGGATAAGATCTTTTCGAGAAGAACTAAACTTCGGTCGTGATGAAGACTTCAGTGACAGTTGAAATACAGGGGGTGGACAAAAATAAGGAAACAAGAAGAACATAACATATTACCACGCCTAATACGGTGTAGGAAAATCTTTTGGCATTCAAAACAGCTTCCAGTCCTCTCGGAATGGATAGAAACACGTCCTGTATTGTTTGTAAGGGAACTTTATACTGTTTTCCACAGAAAATGGTGGAAATTTCAGGTAACGATGATGGTGGTGGATAGCGATTAAGCATCCTTTCCAAGATGCTGCTCCTGGCGGGTGTAAAAATAAACGTGCGCAACGCAAAATAATAAACGCTAAAATGAAGATTTCGCCATGTGTGACTACCCCTTGAAGCAGATCTCAGGATCTTTTAATGGACTTTAACATATAAATTACAACCTAAACATAAATGAATGATTAAGACAACTAATACTACTAAATGATAAACGTTGTTCCTGCTTGTATATTTATTGTAGACTAAAAAACCTTTATATTACAAAATTTACATTTCCTAAATAAAATTACTAATCAGTTGCCAAATTCTGCCCCTTATTATGACTGCGCGCTCTAATTACAATAACGCTCGGGAGCTGGTTGTTGTCCTTACATTTCTGTCGGCGCAACTGACATTCCACTATTAAGATGGCTGAGTGGGCACCTATCGAAGGCCAATAAATTAAAAAAAAAATACTTCCGTCCCTGTTGTGACGTATCGGATGATGTTTTTCCGCTTTCCCTGCATGGGGTACACCAGGTGTACCGGTATGAAATGAACGTTTTTTTGTGAAAATGAAACACTAATTTTGAATTGAAAAGTAAAAACATTTTATTCAAAGTACTGACCATTGCTGTCTATATATTTTGACCACCTTTCTGGCAATTTGTGGACACCACGCCATTAGAAATGTTCGTCTTTTGAAGCAACCCAATCAGACACCCAATTTTCGACTTCTTCGTAGGAGTCGAAGTGTTCCTCAGCCAATGCGCGTCACATTGATGAAAACAAAAGATAGTCGGAAGGAGCCATGTCTGGTGAATACGGCGGGTGGGGTAGCAGCTCCCGGCCAAGTGTTTTGATTGTATCCTGAACCAGTTTTGCGTTGTGTGCAGGTGCATTGTCGTGTAAAAGAACTATTTTGCCATGTCTTCTGGCCCATTCTGGTCTTTCTTCGATCAATGCATAGTTCAAATTGACCATTTGTTGTCTGTAGCCATTAGTATTCACAGTTTCACCGGGTTTTAGAAGCTCATGATACACCACATCTTTCTGATCCCACGAAACACAGAGAATTTCCTCCTTGCCGAATCGATCTGGTTTTGCAGTCGATGTTGATGGTTGTCCTGGATTAACCCATGATTTTTGCCGTTTAGGATTCTTAAAATAAATCAATTTGTCATCGCCAGTAACAATTCGATGCAAAATTATTCACAGTTTCACCGGGTTTTACGAGCTCATGATGTACCACACCTTTCTGATCCCACCAAACACTTGCCGAATCGATCTGGTTTTGCAGTCCCGGATTAACCCATGATTTTTCGCGTTTAAGATTCTTAAAATAAATCCATTTTTCATCGCCAGTAACAGTTCGATGCAAAATTGATTTTCTTTCATGTCTTTGAAGCAAAATTTGACAAATGGTTTTTCGGTTTTCTATTTGTCTTTCATTCAATCCTCGTGGCACCCATTTTCCACACTTTTGGATCTTTCCCATAGTTTTCAAACCGTCAGAAATTGTTTGTTGTGCAACATCTTAAATTCTTACATCAAAATTATTATTTCTGAACTGTTGAGACCATCTTTTTCATGTTGCTTCTGATAGAGCATGATCACCATACGCCTCGAAAAGCATTCGATGCGACTCTGCAGCACTTTTTTTTTTCAAATGAAAACCAAAAATTAATGCTTTCCGCAAATCATCACTTTCTGGTACAAAATTCGACATTGTTAACACGATGAAAACATATGATGTTGTTTGTTCCATGACTTGATGTACACTAAATATCTTTGACAGATGTCATACCAAGCAAACAAACAAAAAATAAGGCTCGTTCACAACAAATGTTCCCTATCGACACACTTGTATCTTAACGCTCATTTCATACCGGTACACCTGCTAAATCTTCGATACGATGCTCTTGAGACACCAACCACTTCGTCTGTCTTGTTTACGGACGTATCCACCATATGAACACCAAAAATTTACCCACGTTCGACTTCACTTAGCTCCGATACGATGCATTCGCAACTACATAGAACACCATGCTTACACGACTGACGTACGCAACGTATTGTGGGCATTGTACAGGTGCCGTTTGTGGTCAAAAACAACAGCGTAACCTGCGGGATTGGCTAGCATCAGCATTTATGTTCAGACATACATTTCCTTACTTTTTTAAAATAGTTTCTTTTCCGAAACAGTCTCATAAAATTTCAACAACCAATTTATGTTTCGACCGTCTCAGATAGTCTTCACATCATAAGAATGAGATGGTAGTTCAGGCGCAACCACTTTGAGAGAACCACATTATCATTTGATAGTTTCGTCCGAGGAAACACGCTTCCCATTCGCGGATGCTCAGGGAATTGTGTTCGCTGGTGCAAGAAAATTTCAGCAAGTAGACAACAACAAAACCACCATCCTTAGAACGGAGAGTAGAGCTGTGGAACATTGAAAGTGATAGAAAAGGGATATTTCTATATTTTACAACGTTTCGGTTGCTGCCAGTTTCAGATCAGAACTTAGAATCCATAAAACGAGTTGAGTGTCATTTGAAAGTGATTTACGCTGCAGACATTATGCGGAGGTGAAAAAGCTTATATGGGATAGACCAGCTTGGAGACCGACATCAAATCTGCCTTCGGACTGAAGAGCGCAGTAACACCATTAATATGAACAGTGATTAAACGAGGATGAATAATTTATGCCATCTCAAGAAGGTGTCTTCGAAGACCACGACATAATCGCCGTATTCGCGCAAAAGACTCACAGATTTGAATCTTAATACTTATTCCTGTTTGATATCTGCATGGTGTTTCATGTCCACGCAGACAAACTTTGATAAACAGCCGGGCAAACACAAAGGAACTTTATTTTTATTACAAATTATTAAACACGTCACAACGACACATTGAACTTTAAATTATATTAAGCCGTGGCGGCTGGCGCTAGGGTGTTCTACTTGCATCGCTGATATCGATATTCAGTTGTCCTGCTATCTTTGACTGCTTCCCCGGACGGTTTTCCGGGTGAACGTGTGACGAGAGAGTGTCCGGTCTGCGTTCAACGAGCCAACTTGTGTTGAAAACCTGCCTGCTCCCTAACCGTGGTGCATTGGCCTCGCCTTGCTCGCCGCCCTTGTCTTTTGTCGCGCCGGATGTACGGTGCCGATAATTTGGCGCCTTCACGTGCAAAATTGTGGTGGATTCGTCATCTCATACTGAACAGCTTCCCAGCTCGTAGTATGCAAGCTCCAAGTTACGCATGACTTTTATTCTGTGTTTAACTAAGAAGATCGTTGAAACTTATTGTGGCATGGATAGCTGCCGGAGATGGTTCTGAACTTGGTTCCACATTGACTAGTTTAAGGAGGCTAATATTTCTCATTTCGTTTATCATCATCTCTGGAGCGTGTGTTTTAAGTCGTTTTCATGCAAGTTTTAACTTGTTTTAGGACATATTGACCGCTTGGGGATTTAATGCTGGAAGTGCCTTAAGGCAACTGGAAGAGATCTCTAAGTTTCCTGCTAACTTACTGGGAGACGGGTAATGTTAGAGTAATTGCTCCATAAGAATGAGGGGGCATGCTTATTACACTACTGGCGATTAAAATTGCTACACCAAGAAGAAATGCAGATGACAAACGGGTATTCATTGGACAAATATATTATTCTAGAACTGACATGTGATTACTTTTCACGCAATTTGCGTGCATAGATCCTCAGAAATCAGTACCCAGAATAACCACCTCTGGTCGTAATAACGGCCTTGATACGCCTGGGCATTGAGTCAAACAGAGCTTGGATGGCGTGTACAGGTACACCTGCCCATGCAGCTTCAACACGTTACCACAGTTCATCACGAGTAGTGACTGGCGTATTTTGATGAGCCAGTTGCTCGACCACCATTGACCAGACGTTTTCAATTGGTGAGAGATCTGGAGAATGTGCTGGCCAAGGCAGCAGTCGAACATTTTCTGTATCCGGAAAGACCCGTACAGGACCTGCAACATGCGATCGTGCATTATCCTGCTGAAATGTAGGGTTTCGCAGGAATAGAATCTAGGCTGGAGCCACGGGTCGTAACACGTCTGAAAAATAACGTCCACTGTTCAAAGTGCCGTCAATGCCAACAAGAGGTGACCGAGACGTGTAACCAATGGCACCCCATACAATCCCGTCGGGTGATACGCCAGTATGGCAATGACGAATACACGCTTTCAATGTGCGTTCACCGCGATGTCGCTAAACACGGATGCGACCATCATGATGCTATAGACAGAACCTGGATTCATCCGAAAAAATGACGTTTTGCCATTCTTGCGCCCAGGTTCGTCGTTGAGTACGCCATCGCAGGCACTCCTGTCTGTGATGCAGCGTCAAGGGCAACCGCAGCCACGGTCTCCGAGCTGATAGTCCATGCTGCTGCAAACGTCGTCGAACTGTTCGTGCTGATGGTTGTTGTCTTGCAAACGTCGCCATCTGTTGACTCAGGGATCGAGACGTGGCTGCACGATCCGTTACAGCCATGCGGATAAGATGCCTGTCATCTCGACTGCTAGTGATACAAGGTCGTTGGGATCCAGCACGGCGTTCCGTATTACCCTCCTGAACACACCGATTCCATATTCTGCTAACAGTCATTGGATCGCGACCAACGCGTGCAGCAATGTCGCGATACGACAAACCGCAATCGCGATAGGCTAAAATTGGACCTTTATCAACGTCGGAAACGTTATGGTACGCATTTCTCCTCCTTACACGAGGCATCACAACAACGTTTCTCCAGGCAACGGTGGTCAACTGCTGTTTGTGTATGAGAAATCGGTTGGAAACTTTCCTCATGTCAGTACGTTGTAGGTGTCGCCACCGACGCCAACCTTGTGCGAATGCTCTGAAAAGCTAATCATTTGCATGTCATAGCATCTTCTTCCTGTCGGTTAAATTTCGCGTCTGTTGCCCGTGGTGTAGCAATTTTAATGGCCAGTAGTGTATGTTCATATAGGCACGAGATATTCGGAGTAGTACTATTCTACAGTCTGTGCATATTTTGTATTTGAAATTACCTACTGTTTAATGTTCAAATAAATAACGATGCAAATTTCATTTACTGTTGTTCAAATGTAATTAAACGTGTGCGCATTTTACGACTAATTTCTTGAATTAGATGTGGGCATATGGCGTTTTCATTTAAATATTGGGCCGCGAACGTTCATATATTACAGCATACCTTCATAAATCACGGCTTCACGACTACTCGTGGTAGTTGCTCAATTTAATACTTACCACACACCTTAACAATTAACACACACCTGACAAACTTCTAACTAATAATTGTCCATATCCTTCGAGCATAACGTTATTTCGTTGCAAATCGTCCAATGCACCACTGACTTCGACAATCAGCGCAGATTTAGTGGCAGTTTAATTATTAGGTGCCATATTCTACACATGGCAAAAAATAAGGAAACAGGATTCACATCATGAGAGCTCAATGACCCAGCAATAAGTGTTAAGTATTTTATTTAAGAAATGGTTTCTTTTGTGGCACGGTCACACGTAATTTCAACAAGATATTACGGGTTTCGATCGTCATCAGCCATCTCCCGGTCATAAGGAAGAGGAAGTCTGCTAGAATTTCTTGCGGCAGCGAACACGGTTCCTCCATATCCTGGAGCTGGAAGCGCCTTTCCTCGGACGGACCTCCATCCCGGCTCCCAATGCATCACTGACTGGGCACGCCTCCAACAACCCGCTGATGTATTGGAGTGCGGCGCGAACACAATTTTACTGCCGCAGAAGACAAAAGCAATTTAGGAGACAACCAGCAAGCCGTGGAGCTATCCGGCCTAGTCTGTGGACCGAATTTAATCAGTATTTCTTTAAGCAAGTGGCAACTTGGCGTCTGGGTGCAAAAGTTAATAAGAACAACTTCCTGTCACGCTCGTCCTTGAAGACATAAGATTAAAAACAAGAATGGGAGTGGAGTTTGGTGTGATAAATTCAGAGCAGCAAATCCCCCGTAAGGCAGTTCTTGGAGAATGACTCATCCAGGCATTAGATTTTAATCCATGGTCTGTAAAAAGAAATGTGCACTGACGTTACTCTCCACAATTTTTGCGCTGATAATATGTTCAAAATACGAAATTAAAGCAAATAAAACTACTCTAATATTTATTTTAATGAAAGAGAAATAAGGCGGAAGTAGCACCTACAATACACGTCCGTAAATAGATACCACATGGTAAACGGAAATAAACAGGGTGTTACAAAAAGGTACGGCCGAACTTTCAGGAAACATTCCTCACACACAAATAAAGAAAAGATGTTATGTGGACATGTGTCCGGAAAAGCTTAATTTCCATGTTAGAGCTCATTTTAGTTTCGTCAGTATGTACTGTACTTCCTCGATTCACCGCCAGTTGGCCCTATTGAAGGAAGGTAATGTTGACTTCGGTGCTTGTGTTGACATGCGACTCATTGCTCTACAGTACTAGCATCAAGCATATCAGTACGTAGCATCAACAGGTTAGTGCAATGTTTACAAACGCAGAGTTGGCAGATGCCCATTTGATGTATGGATTAGCACGGTACAATAGCCGTGGAGCGGTATGTTTGTATCGAGACAGATTTCCAGAACGAAGGTGTCCCGACAGGAAGACGTTCGAAGCAATTGATTGGCGTCTTAGGGAGCACGGAACATTCCAGCCTATGACTCGCAACTGGGGAAGACCTAGACCGACGAGGACACCTGCAATGGACGAGGCAATTCTTCGTGCAGTTGACGATAACCCTAATGTCAGCGTCAGAGAAGTTGCTGCTGCACAAGGTAACGTTGACCACATCACTGTATGGAGAGTGCTACGGGAGAACCAGTCGTTTCCGTATAATGTACAGCGTGTGCAGGCACTATCAGCAGCTTATTGGCCTCCACGGGTACACTTCTGCGAATGGTTCATCTAACAATGTGTCAATCCTCATTTCAGTGCAAATGTCCTCTTTACGGATGAGGCTTCAGTCCAACGTGATCAAATTGTAAATTTTCACAATCAACATGTCTGGTCTGACGAGAATCCGCACGCAATTGTGCAATCACGTCATCAACACAGATTTTCTGTGAACGTTTGGGCAGGCATTGTTGGTGATGTCTTGATTGGGCCCCATGTTCTTCCACCTACGCTCAATGGAGCACGTTATCATGATTTCATACGGGATACTCTACCTGTACTGCTAGAACATGTGCCTTTACAAGTACGACACAACATGTGGTTCATGCACGATGGAGCTCCTGCACATTTCAGTCGAAGTGTTCGTACGCTTCTCAACAACGGATTCGGTGACCGATGGATTGGTAGAGGCGGACCAATTCCATGGCCTCCACGCTCTCCTGACCTCAACCCTCTTGACTTTGATTTATGGGGGCATTTGAAAGCTCTTGTCTACGCAACCCCGGTACCAAATGTAGAGACTCTTCGTGCTCGTATTGTGGACGGCTGTGATACAATACGCCATTCTCCAGGGCTGCATCAGCGCGTCAGGGATTCCATGCGACGGAGGGTGGATGAATGTGTCCTCGCTAACGGAGGACATTTTGAACATTTCCTGTAACAAAGTGTTTGAAGTCACGCTGGTACGTTCTGTTGCTGTGTGTTTCCATTCCATGATTAATGTGATTTGAAGAGAAGTAATAAAATGAGCTCTAACATGGAAAGTAAGCGTTTCCGGACACATGTCCACATAACATACTTTCTTTCTTTGTGTGTGAGGAATGTTTCCCGAAAGTTTGGCCGCACCTTTTTGTAACACCCTGTGTAGACATTAATGTATGGGGGTCAAATGGTTAGCAAACTCAATTAATATTAACTTATTGATAGCGTGAAGAAAATTCTTGATTCACATTTTTTCCCTTCTGGAAGCAGCCTTACGTTGACCATAACACAGTATCTCGTCTTATGGTAGTTTGCGACGATTTTCTAGCGTAACACAGTAAAAATCAACGAAATATTTGTGTGTTCTGTAGAGTCGATAAACGAGGACCTAGAGCAGCCCCTCGATTACTCCTGACATGTAACTTAGTTTCCGTTGAACATTAATGACGAAGGACAACTCTTAGGAATAAAAGCTATCCGCATAGTCGCGCGCGTTAACACGCCGCCCAAAGGGTTCGGGGAGGCGCACCGGCCTCTAATAGAATACGCCCGGACGATTAACGATATTGGCCGCTGTGTTGGCCAGGCTAGTTGTGGTTTTTAGGCGGTTTGCCACAATCGACGAGATGAATACAGAATATGGGAGGCAATAATATTGCTGCGAAAAGTTTTCGTAACGGACCGTTCTTTGTATTTGTTGTACAAGTACTTTAATACACGCACTTTTGTACATTTGCGGTAGACTGCAGTAGAAAAACAGCAGTTAAATGATATGATCTGAAAAAGAACCACTGCCTCATAAACCTTTTCGCTGATGTAAACAGAGTGTCTCTCCTAAGAGAAGTCAGGCGCATTTTCTCTGATGTTTCGGCAGATATTTGCAATCTTGTTTTTCATTTTTAGAGGAATTTTACGTGCTGACTGTTACTGTCAAGCATGCAGCGCTACCGAGTTGCGCCTGGAGTAGAGGTTATTCTTCGTATTTTACTGTCCCTGTTAATACAAATCGATAAAGCTAATACCGCACAACAGGCACGTAAAATTCTGCTTTCTAAAATGATTTTTTTCGTAATTGGGACCAAACCGACGCTTTCCGTCCACTCCGAGCGTCTCATCGAAGATGTGGTGAGTAGCATTCGTTTTCCTTGGCTCCAGCTACACAGTGCATAAACAGAAGTGCAAATATCTGCTGGAACACGACAGCGAAATCGCCTGACGATTCTTAGGAGAGAGACACCCTGTCTAATGATAAGAGAAACTCGGCATCGCACCCCTTTCAGATATAATGAAAATATAGCCCATTGGATAGCCCGTCAGCCGGCCGTTGTGGCCGAGCGGTTCTAGGCGCTTCAGTCTGGAACCGCGAGACCGCTACGATCGAAAGTGCGAATCCTGCCTCGGGAATGGATGTGTGTGATGTCCTTAGGTTAGTTAGGTTTTAGTAGTTCTAAGTTCTAGGGGACTGCTGACCTCAGATGTTAAGTTCCATAGTGCTCAGAGATATTTGAACCACTTTTGATAGCCCGTCAACAACTGAACATGGATCAAGCGTGAAAACAGGAAGAAGGTGCACTGAATTGTGAAAAAAAGAAACAAAATAGATACATTGTATTGTCCTAGATCAAGATGTGCAACATCGAGTGAATTGCCAGTGTTACGACGATGTGATTGTGTGGTCACGGTGTTGGACTGCAAAGCGGAAAATTCGTATCCAGACTTCTCTCGTAATCGAGTTTTTCACAAAATTATGAATTTCCCGTCCGGTCATTGACGTATCTGTTCTCCTTCTGTAACCTTGGCAATTGCCATACTATTAACTGGTTATAGCGTATGAGTCATGTTGTGAGAATAAACGAGGCTTGGAACTTTAATACTGGCAACTATTTAGTTACGTGCTTGGGTAGCTCAGTTGGTAGAGCACTTGCCCGCGAAAAGCAAAGGTCCCGAGTTCGAGTCTCGGTCTGGCACACAGTTTAAATCTGTCAGGAAGTTTCATACCAGCGCACACTCCGCTGCAGAGTGAAAATCTCATTCTGGAAACATCCCCCCAGGCTGTGGCTAAGCCATGTCTCCGCAATATCCTTTCTTTCAGGAGTGCTAGTTCTGCAAGGTTCGCAGGAGAGCTTCTGTGAAGTTTGGAAGGTAGGAGACGAGGTACTGGCAGAAGTAAAGCTGTGGGGACGGTGCGTGAGTCGTGCTTGGGTAGCTCAGTTGGTAGAGCACTTGCCCGCGAAAGGCAAAGGTCCCGAGTTCGAGTCTCGGTCCGGCACACAGTTTTAATCTGCCAGGAAGTTTCATACCAGCGCACACTCCGCTGCAGAGTGAAAATCTCGTTCTGAAATCATTAACAGCTAGCACTCTACGTGCTTGAGCATTGTCCTGCAAAATGATGGTCAGGTTCTGCAGAAAGTGTCATCACTTCTGTCTCTATGCTGTTCATTTTTGGAACACAGCCTACGATCAGCTTAGAGACAGAAGTCATGACACTTTCTGCAGGACCTGACCATCATTTTGCAGGACAATGCTCAAGCACGTTGAGTGCAAGGTGTTACTGCTTTGTTTGACTGATGGGGCTGCTAAGTGCTATACCACCTACTGTACTCTCCTGACTTGAGCCCTCGTAAGTTCAACTCGATTTCTAAACTGAAGGAAACACTTCACGGCGTTCACTTAAGAACTGCAACAAATTCGTCGGGCAATAGGCCGCGCCGCTGGAGCTGTCAAAACAGCTGGCACTGCTTAGAGTATCCTACGATTTCACAGCGCTGGCAACGGGTTATACACAATGCTGGTGACTACTTTGAAGGTCAGTAAAACTTTAAAACACTTATCTATTTTGTACGAGCTGTAAATAAATAGTTGCCACTATTAAAATTCCAACCCCCGTATTACTTTTGCGAATAAAAGTGATGAATAGTGACAACAGGCGAGATGCTGCAGAGACCTCTCACAAAAATTATAAAAGAACGATAAAAGGTATCAACTACTCGTACGTTAGAACAAAAGATTTCAAGAGTCAAAACTTCCAAAATGGAACGCAAAAGTCATAAGATGCGGTACTTGTATAAAATAAATACAATGTATGGCGTCTGGAGGTTCCATTCTTACAACTCGCTGCTGAAAACGAACATTACACTATGACACAGACACAAATTTGAACACAGCGAACACACACTTCAATGACTGGACGGTCATTTCATAATTTCGTGAAAAATAGGTGGGGTACGAAAGAGAGATTTAAACACGGATCTCCCCCTCGGTAGCGCATAGCCGTGACCACATAGCCACGAAGCCATGGCTTTTCAATCTAGCTCTGTGTTTCACGTCTTGAGGTTGGAGCGCTCGCTGTTCCAATTTTCCTTCTTATTATTTTTTCAAAGTTCCTTACACCTACTTTACAAATGTTGACCCAAATATTAATTTTTTCTGCAGTTTCTGATGATTTTGGGTCAACATTTCTAAAACTCTGATTCCTCTCTCTCAAACTCCATCTTATGGTGAGGAAGGGAGAGTTTTAGTTTTAGCAAATCAAAATTTACGAAGTAAATAAGTATTTTTTTATTTATCCGTAACCATTTTCCGCGCAAAAATGAGAACATGGATTTTGTTGAATTACAGCGCCAACTACCAAGAATCAAAACAAATGTTTAAGACAAAATGTACGTAGTTTTTTATGTAGAATCTGATTCTGCAATAAACAATGGGAGGTTCCCATTTGAAATATTAAAGTTGCCTCCCGCCCCACCCCAGGGGGCTGGGGTGTGTCTGTGAAGTCTTCTGGGACTCAACTGCCACGGTCATCAGTCCCTAAGCCTACACACTACTTAACCTAAATTATCCTAAGGACAAACACACACACCCATGCCCGAGGGAGGACTGGAACCTCCGTCGGGACCAGCCGCACAGTCCATGACTGCAGCGCCTAGACCGCTCGGCTAATCCCGCGCGCATGATGCTGGGGTGGCGAAATAATTTTAGCACCAGCAGATGTCCCCCTCGAAAATAATCAACTTTGGATATTACACATTTTTTCGTGTGAAGCTTCTTTTCCAAGTTATTCTGGTTTGTCAAATTAAAATTTACACCCTGTATAATAAGCTGTTCCAATGCGTTCATTTTTCGTTGCTTTGCTTGCTTCGACTGCTTTGCTTCTTTTGCTGCCTTCCTGTTCGAACAGTTACACAGATCAATGATCAGTTTGTTAGTAACACTAGACGATAGTATTGATTACGTTGCTGATGCTATGATATTGGCGAGCTTAGTCTTACAGGTATTTATTGTATACGAATGACATGCTAGCCGATGGACAAAAATTGTCAGAGGCGTGTAACTTCTGTTCAATGTAAATATATGTTTCATCGTCTTACATGCTTTCATTTCAGTAGTCAATAGAGAGAATCTTCCTAGTGATCGATAGAAACGGACTTTGATAAATAACAGATAGAAGACGTGGTTGAAAGACAATCAGTGATTTATTAACAATAGTGATTTCGAATGGACTTGCCTATTTTTTCGAAGTAATTATGAGTGCTGAATTGATTTTATTGCAGTTTATCTGAAGGACTAAATTTCATAGTGTGACTGATTACTAATCAGAGATGATATTCAAACTGTTGATGAAGCAGAGCCAGAGTTGTTATTGTAGTGCTCTGAAGGAAAAAATGGTTCAAATGGCTCTGAGCACTATGGGACTCAACTTCTGAGGTCATTAGTTCCCTAGTACTTAGAACTAGTTAAACCTAACTAACCTAGGGACATCACACACATCCATGCCAGAGGCAGGATTCGAACCTGCGACCGTAGCGGTCTCGCGGTTCCAGACTACAGCGCCTAGAACCGCACGGCCACTTCGGCCGGCGCTCTGAAGGAAACTCCATGGTATGAGTCTATGGAGATAACGAAGAATTTTCTAGGTGGCATAGTTAACAGAATCATGTTATATCTAGGTTCAGGATTATTGAATGAGTAACTATTTTACCTTTGCGTCATCGTAATTTTTACCAGATGTAGCTATAAGAGTTTATGCCTCTTGATTTATAAGCAAATACAAAACCAAAACGGAGGCTACAGCGTATTAATATTCACAATGTTTAACGAGACGGCATAGTAACTGTTTTTCTTTATGTATTGTTGTGCTAGCTTTCTTTTTCATTCTGGTATCTATGTAAGAAAGTGAGTCTGTTCATATGCACACGCATGTATCAATCTACACCACTCAAATTGCTGCAGTTAACATAGGAAACGATTTTTATTTGTCAGAGACATACCCTCCAGTGTAGAAGTAGCTGTACAGTGAATGGATAGCCCTCTGAATGGAGGATAGCCCTCTGGCATGATTGCAAAGAATAATTCGTTAATATAAAAGAATCTGTTAGCTGATGAAAGACCGTGGGTATGAGATCTCCGTTGTTTGGGGATTTCTCACTTTTGGTAGTGGTGAGTGGTGAGGATTCATTGAAACGGAGAGTGCCAGATGACGTCAATTTTCTTCTTCTCGTTTTGCACAGCTCGAACTTTATAGCTGTCTGCACGTGATAGACGTCACTTACTTGCATTTGTATTTCCTGTGTATTTGAACAGATTCTCTTCTGTTCCGTGCGATGCCACCGTAGTTTAAACGTGCATGAGAGGTTGCCATGTGCAGAATTTGAAACTACTAGACGTAGACACGCAACCTGCAGGATATAAGCGCCCAAACAACAACAACAACAAGACGAATGTAACTTTCTATCTCGTATGTTTGTGTGAGTAAAGCTTTGCGTGTGTTTGTATTTTTGTGTGTACATGAGGGAAAGAGATAGAGACTGAGAGAGAGAGGGAGGGAGAATTGCCACATATGTATGACGCACTGATCACTTAACAGAAAAACTCATTAAGCCAACCCCTCTGACACACGTTAATACTCCCACTATTAGAGCGGTTCTGACATCACACAGAATTTTGAAATAGGATCCACACTCCCCCATCACTGCACAGCATAGAAATCAGTTATTCTGGTTTAAAGCGTTGGCGAGGGCTGTCGAATGTTGGGAGGTCTAGCGGAGGAGTAGGAGGGGAGCCATGCACTTTTTATTTATCCATCGCTCCCATAATCTTGTTGGATTACTTGGTGAAGTCTCGTTTACAGGGAAGCAAATGAAAGCAAACATAAGTGAAAGAGTCTTCGCGCTCAATTCGCCACTGTTGACTACCATTCGCTTGTATCTGTGAACAAGCCACAATACTCCCCCATGTAGCAGCAAGTTACGTGTCTCAGTGTCTAGTTTTAACAAACAAACCGCACACGCGAGGTTTGTGTTTGGAGATGTGTGAATCGGTTAGCCTTGCGAAGTTTCTGTAGAGAACATCTGTCTGGTATCTTCTAAAAGTATCCCTTTCGCAGCGCATGAGAGCACCCCGTGGCATCGTTGAGATATTGTAGCGCTGTGCAAACGGTAGGAAGCTGAGGAGCTAATCTGCAGTGAAGAGGACACTATGTATTATAAGTGATGCCATCTTTTATTATGATCGTGTGCTGTTAATTTCATTAATGTCATGTGGCACCTCCCAATATGGTGGCGCACATCCCTTTACCCAGAATAGTGCAGCATCTCGATGTGGTATGGACTAAAAAAGTCGGTGGGAGTACCCTGCAGAAATATTGAGTGATGCTGCCTCTACAGCACTGCAAAAGTGTTGCTGGAGCACACACTGACATCTCGATTATGTCCCATAAATGTTCGACGAGATTCATGTCGGGCGACCCGGGTGGCCAAATCATTCGTTCGAATCGTACAGAGTGTTCTTCAAACCAGTCGCAAAGGACTGTGGGTCTGTGACACGGCGCATTGTCATCCATAGAAATTCCACCGAGAACACGAATGGCTGCAAATGGTCTTCAAGTAGCCGAATATAACTACACTACTGGCCATTAAAATTGCTACACCAAGAAGAAATGCAGACAATAAACGGGTATTCATTGGACAACTATATTATACATTTTCACGCAATTTGGGTGCATAGATCCTGAGAAATCAGCACCCAGAATAGCCACCTCTGCCCGTAATAATGTCCTTGATACGCCTGGGCATTGAGTCAAACAGAGCTTGGATGACGTGTACAGATACAGCTGGCCATGCAGCTTCAACACGTTACCTCAATTCAAGAGTAGTGACTGGCGTATTATGAGGAGCCAGTTTCTCGGCCACCATTCACCAGATGTTTTCAATTGGTGAGAGATCTGGAGAATGTGCTGCAGCAGTCAAACATTTTCTGCATCCAGAAAGGCCCATACAGGGCCTGCAACATGCGGTGGTGCATTATAATGCTGAAATGTAGGGTTTCGAAGGGATCGAATGAAGGGTAGAGCCACGGTTCGTAACACATCTGAAATGTAACGTCTAAAGTGCCGTCAATGCGAACAAGAGGTGACCGAGACGTGTAACCAATGGCACCCCATAACATCACGCCGGGTGATACGCCAGGATAGCGATGACGAATACACGCTACCAATGTGCGTTTACCACGATGTCGCCAAACAAGGATGCGACCATCATGATGCTGTAAATAGAACCTGGATTCATGTGAAAAAATTACGTTTTGCCATTCGTGCACACAGGTTCGTCGTTGAGTACACCATCGCAGGCGCTCCCGTCTGTGATACAGCATCAAGAGTAACCGCAGCCGTGGTCTCCGAGCTATAGTCCATGCTGCTGCAAACGTCGTCGAACTGTTCGTGCAGATGGTTGTTGTCTTGCAAACGTCCCCATCTGTTGACTCAGGGACCGAGACGTGGTTGCAGGATCCGTTACAGCCATTCGGATAAGATGCTTGTCATCTCGACTGCTAGTGATACGAGGCCATTGGGATCCAGCATGGCGTTCCTTATTAACCTCCTGAACCCACCGATTCAATATTCTGCTAACAGTCACTGGATCTCGACCAACGCGAGCAGCAATGTCGCGATACGATAAACTGCAATCGCGATAGGCTACAATCCGACCTTTATCAAAGTCCGAAATGTGATCGTAAGCATTTCTCCTCCTTACACGAGGCATCACAACAACATTTCACCAGGCAGCGCCAGTCAACTGCTGTTTGCGTATGAGAAATCGGTTGGAAACCTTCCTCATGTCAGGACGTTGTAGGTGTCGCCACCGGCGCCGACATCGTGTGAATGCTCAGAAAAGCTAATCATTTGCATATCACGGCATCTTCTTCCCGTCGGTTAAGTTTCGCGTCTGTAGCAAGTCATCTTCGTGGTGTAGCAAATACAGTGGCCAGTAGTGTATTTACAGTCAATGATCGGTTCAATTGGACCAGAGGACCCATTCCAATTCCATGCAAACACAGGCCACACCATTATTGACCACCACCAGATTGTTGAGAACCTAGGTCCATAGCTTCGCGGCGTCTGCGCCACGCTAGAACCCTACCATCAGCTCTTACCAACAGAAAATCCGGACTCATCTGACCAGGTCACCGTTTTCCAGTCGAGTAGGATCTAACTGGTATGGTCACTAACCCCGGAGAGGTGCTGCAGGCGATGTCGTTCTGTTGGCAAAGGCTCCCGCGTTGGTCAACTGCTGCCATGGTCCATTAACGCCAAATTTCGTAGCAGTGTTCAGTCGGGTACGTTCGTCGTACGTCCCACATTGATTTCCGCGGCTACTGCACGCATTGTTGCTTGTCTGTCAGTTCTGAAAACTGTGTGGAAAAGCCGGTGTTCTCGGTCGTTAAGTAAAGGCCGACAGCCACTGCATTGTCTTGCAGCGCTAGGACGTCCGCCCTATTCTCTCTCAAATTTTTAGATATAATTTCGCCCTTGTTTCTGGACAGTCCCTCAACATTCAGTTGCAATATTCTGAGCATGTTCCCAGGTTGGCTCTGAACAGTGTCGTTTGTATAGGGTTTCATATTGTTGTTAATTTCGTAGTCACTGTTGGAATTATCTTTAAATAGTGTTCTGCGGAAGTTAGCCTAATTGGAAAGGACCAATTAGTTGCCCAGGGAGCACCGGCTGTGATCAAGGCACATGAAGATACATTCGAAGGTGAAAAAAGTGACGGCTCACTTGGAGGTCTCTGGCGACTGAGACCAAATGTTTCTCAAACCGAGGTAAGCCTGTTGCACCTCTCTAACCGCCTTTCCTCAGCAAAGAGCAATCCCTGTTCGGACAGTCAGATACAACGAAAGCCCAAAATACCTGGTAGTCACTCTGGACAGAACTTTAACATACAAAAAACACCTTTCCAACTTGGCCAAGAAGACACAAACACGAGTGAACCTTGTGAGAAAGCTGCCAGGCAGTACATGGGGAGCAACCGCATAAGTCCTCCGAGGAGCATCCCTTGCACTGGTATACTCTGTAGCAGAATACTGTGCACCAGTTTGGCTCCGAAGCGCCCACGCAGTGAAAGTAGACGTCCAACTGAACTCAGTTATGAGAGTAATTAGTGGTACAGTCCGGTCTACACCCACCTGCTGGCTACCAGTGCTTTCAAACATCTGTCCACCAGACCTCCGTCGAAAGGCTGCTCTTTACAACCTCTGTCAGCAAGTTTCTGAAAACAACTCGATCCCTCTTCATGACGATTTGCTATCACTGCCCAGGAAACGCCTCAAATGTATAAGACCAGCATATGAAATGGGAGTCCAAATGCTATCCACAGGATTCGACCAGGACGCAGAGTGGAAACGTGAGTGTCAAGCTACAAGAACCCGAAACCATGAACTTGTATACAATCCAACAGTTCCAGGTTTCCACCAACCGAGGGAGGTGTGGGTGCAGTTAAACAGATATCGGACGGGAGAGGGTGGGTGTAAATACAACATGCCCAAGTGGGGCTTTCCAAGCGACAGTGTGTGTGACTGTGGTGACACCCAAACAATGAGCCACTGTCCAATGAGACGCTTCCCTGGTGGCATTGAGAAGCTCCAACAAGCATCCCACGAGGCACTCCGCTGGATCGAGTTCATCAACATCCGAATGTAGTCTGAGCCGTTTTAAAACTTGTGTACTGTATATAATTTCACATGTTCATTTTTATATCTATTTCTTTGTTTTACTAAATGTGTATTACTGTAATTGATGCATACGACAATAATAATAATAATAACTGCAGCGTCTGTGGTGAGAGGTAATGCCTGAAATTTGGTATACTCGCCACGCTCTTGAGACTGTGGATCGCGGAATACTGAATTCCCTGATGATCCCGGAACACAATGTCCCATGCGACCAGTTCCAGCTACCATTCCGCGTTCAAAGTCTGCTAATTCCTATCGTGTGGCCATAATTACGTGGGAAACCTTTTCACATGATTCCCCTGAACACAAATGATAGCTCCACCGATGCACTACCCTTTTACACCTTGTGTACGTGACGTTTCCGCCATCTGTAAGTGTGCATATCACTATCCCACTACTCTTGCCACCTCAGTGTAATCCAATAACGTCCAGCTGTCCTTGACAGTAATATGATCGTCATCGGCGATCAGAGAAAATTTCCTATGCGCGGCGTCGATTAGCTGTGGCCATCACATTCTCGTCAGATCATGACACGTTTAATAATATGATTATCCATAACAATTGTCTACTGTCATCGCTATCGCGACCGTTTACATTGCCCACCACCCAGATATTCTCGTTAATAAACAATTAGTACTATTTTACAACAACTGTCAATTTCTACACTGTGGCTAACCACACATGAGCGGTCACTGTGGCCATCTCCACTGGACCCTCCCCCTGCACTGACAATGGTGTTCCCGCCTGGCTCGAGCTTTTCCACCAATCACAGTAATGGAATCTTTGTGTTACTGCAAACAGTGGAGCCGTGCTTAGCCAATAGCAAGCAAGGACGTGGTTTCCAGGTGGTTGAGGTGGGTGACTCTGTGCCACATCAGCAAAATGTCATGCTCGAACTGCCACGTGTCCTGTCCAGACCGTGGATCTCGTGAAATATTGCATCCTGTTACTAATAATCGATATCCACTTTAACATAAGCGTTACAAACAGTTTACACTAGAGGGAACGGAAGATAACACGAATAACGAGCCTGTGAACGCTGCTTTATGTTTTTCTCTGACGCTAATAAACAACACACAGGATACTAGAGTCACGATGCAAAACTTTGATATTCAGACAGGACTACTTGGCGTGGCAGGTTTTTGACGAAGTAGGCAAAATGGGAAGTGCAAGAAGAGTCTGGGTGTCTGAATTTGTACGTAAATGTGGAACGCGTGGAGGCAGTCCACTTATGAATGAACAGCAGCTTCAGATTTCCTAAGCGTCTGTCCAGAACTCAGCACATTTGTCGGTTGAAACTTATGGCTGGCTTCTTATTACAAATGAAGAGGAAATTTAAAAGCAGGACAGTAATTACCAACGTCCAACATAATCTGAAGAAAGGCCGGCATTGACACTTGGTTATTGCTAACTGGAGTCGTTTAAGTTACTGTAGCGTTTTTTCGCTTTTCAGTAGCTTCTGTATCTCAGACAGTTTGTGGTGTCCGCAGTGAGATATACGAAGCATCTTAAGGATTTTATTAAGATTCGTATAATGGAGGTAATATAAACAAAATACGATTAGTGAAGTGTGAAATGTACATAACTACTACTTGTCACGTGTAACCTACTGTTGTTGTTGTGGTATTCAGTCCAGAGACTGGCAGCTCTCCATGTAATTCCATCCTGTGCAAGCGTCTTCATTTCCAAGTGACTACTACGCCCTACATCCTTCTGAATCTTCTTAGTGTATTCATCTCTTGGTCTTCCTCTACGATTTTTACCCTCCACGCTGCCCTCCAATACTAAATTGGTGATCCCTCAATGTCTCAGAGCATGTCCTACCAACCGACCCCTTCTTCTACACAAATTGTTTGCCTTTCCTTAATCTATAAAGTCAGTATAGCTTCACGTGTTCCAATATTGCTACGGAATCCAAACTGATCTTCCTCAAGGTCGTCTTCTACCAGTTTTTCCATTCATCTGTAAAGACTTCGTGTCTGTATTTTGCAACCATGACTTATTAAACTGACCGTTCGGTAATTTTCACACCTGTCAACACCTGCATTCTTTGGGATTGGAATTATTATATTCTTCTTGAAGTCTAAAGGTATTTCGCCTGTCTCATACATCTTGCTCACTAGATGCTAGAGTTTTGTCAGGGCTGGCTCTCGCAAGGCTATCAGTAGTTCTAATAGAATGTTATCTACTCCCGGGGCCTTGTTTCGACTTAGATCTTAAAGTGCTCTGTCAAAATCTTCACGCGTTATCGTATCTCGCATTTCATCTTCACCTAAGTCCTCTTACATTTCCATAATATTGCCCTCAAGTACATCGCCCTTCTATATTCTCCTTCCACCTTTCGCTTTCCCTTCTTTGCTCATAACTGATTTTCCAAATGGTTCAAATGGCTCTGAGCACTATGGGACTTAACTGCTGTGGTCATCAGTCCCCTAGAACTTAGAACTACTTAAACCTAACTAACCTAAGGACATCACACACATCCATGTCCGAGGCAGAATTGGAACCTGCGACCGTAGCGGTCACACGGTTCCAGACTGTAGCGCTTAGAACCGCACGGCCACTCTGGCCGGCCTCGTTTTCCACCTGATCTCTTGATATTCGTGCAAGTGTTCCTCTTTTCTTCAAAGGCCTCTTTAATTTTCCTGTAGGCAGTATCTATCTCACCCCTAGTGATAAATGCCTCTAGATCATTACATTTGTCGTCTAGCCATCCCTGCTTAGCCATTTTGCACTTCCTGTCGATCTCATTTTTGAGAAGTGTATATTGCTTTTTGCCTGCATCATTTAGTCGATTTTTATATTTTCTCCTTTCATCAATTAAATTCTATGTATCTTCTGTTAACCAAGGATTTCTACTAGCCCTCATCTTTTTACCTACTTGATCCTCTGCTGCTTCTACTATTTCAATTTTCAAAGCTACCCATTCTTCTTCTACTGTGTTTGTTTCCCCTGTTCTTGTCAATTGTTCCCTAATGCTCTCTGTGAAACTTTCTACAACCTCTGTTCGTTCAGTTTATCCAGTTCCCATCTCCTTAAATTCCCATCTTTTTGCAGGTTCGCCAGTTTTAATCTACAGTTGATAACCAATAGATTGTGGTCAGAATCCACATCTGCCCCTGGAAGTGTCTTACAATTTAAAACTGGTTCCTAAATCTCTGTCTTACCATTATATAATCTATCTGAAACCTTTCAATGTCTCCAGACCTCTTCCACATATACAACATTCTTTCATGATCATTAAACTAAGTATTAGCCATGTTTAAGTTATGTTCTGTGTAAAATTCTAGCAGGCAGCTTTCTCTTTCATTCCTTACCCCCATTCCACAATCACCTACTACTTTTCCTTCTCTTCCTTTTCCTACCATCGAATTCCAGTCTTCCATGACTATTAAAGTTTCTTCTCCCTTCACAATTTGAATAATTTCTTTTATCCCATCATAAATTTCTGCAATCTCTTCGTCATCTGCGGAGCTAGTTGGCATAAGAACTTGTACTACTGTGGTAGACGTGGGCTTCATGTCTATCTTGGCTACAATAATGCTTTCACTATGCTGTTCGTAGTAGCTTACCCTTGCTCTTATTTTTTTATTCATTATGAAACCTACTCCTGGATTACCCCTGTTTGATTTTGTATTTATAACCCTGTATTTACCTAAAGAGAAGGTTTGTTGTTCCTCCTGCCACTGAACTTTAGTTCCCACTATATCTAAATTTAACCTATCCATTTCCCTTTTTAAATTTTCTAACCTACCTGCCCGATTAAGGGATCTGACATTCCACGCTCCGATCCGTAGAACTCCAGTTTCTTTCTCCTGATAACGACGTCCTCTTGAGTAGTCCCCGCCCGGAGATCCGAGTGGGGGACTATTTTACCTCCGGAATATCTTACCCAAGAGGAGGCCATCATCATTTAACCATACAGTAAAGCTGCATGCCGTCTGGAAAAATTATGGCTGTAGTTCCCCTTGCTTTCAGCCGTTCGTGGTACCAGCACAGCAAGGCCGTTTTGATTAGTGTTACAGGGCCAGATCAGTCAATCATCCAGACTGCTGCCCCTCTTCAGGAGCGATACGTTTGTCTGGCCTCTCAACAGATACCCCTCCGTTGTGGTTGCACCTACGGTACGGCTGGCTATCTGTAACGCTGAGGCACGCAATTCTCCCCACCATCGGCAAGGTCCGTGGTTCATGGACCTACTACTGTCTGTATATACGAAAGTCAGAGTACTGACTGACTGATCATCATCGCCCAGGTCGAACCGCTAAGGAGAGAAATGTGAAATTTGGAGAGAATGCTGATCTTATACTGTAGGCACCGTTTCAGAAGGGATTTTCGAAACTACACTCCTAAAGGGGCGAAATATGGGATGAAAGGCTTTTTGAAAATATGTCCCTATTAAGGCAAATCTGAAGCTAGAAGTACGAAAACTAGTATTTGGTTTCCCAAAAATAAAACAAAATACGTCTTTCAGCAGTTTTGTAAATTCACCTGCTGAGAGGATAAAATAGCGGGTGATTTTTTTAAAAAGCACTCTTTATTAAATAACTACTCTAGTATTTTTATAGCTACGTCTGTGAAAACTGGTATTTGACTTCTTGGTTAGAAATTTTAAAAAATGCGTGTTTCACTGTTTTTGGAAATTTATTCCTGCAAAGGAGTGAAGTAAGAAACGAGAAGTTGTATGAAAATATTTCATTATAAAAGCATTTCCAAAGCTAAAACAATAAAATTTGTCTTTGGCTTCTCTGTTAGAAATTAAAAAAAATGTGTTTCACTTTTTTTGGAAATTCAACTCCTAAGGGACGAAAGTTTATACCTGTTTTTGGAAATTCAGTTCCTAATGGGATGAATGTTTTTAAGAAAATATTTCATGTTATTAAAAAAATTAAAACTAGATGTATAAAACTAGTGCAGTATTTCAGTTCTCGGTGAGATATAAAGAAATATGTGTTAGGCGATAAAACTTTCTAATGAAATATCAGTAGAAGAATTCAAAAGGTAATGATTAGTAAAAACCTTGTTCTCCACCTATCAGAATGGATTTTTGTTCGGAAGGACATTCGCAAAAGACCATGCTTCTAAAGACTTAATTAGCCTGAAAAGTTTAGAAGGTGTTGCAATTTGTGAACAACGAAAAAATTCAATTAAAGAAAAACAAAAGACAAAACAAATCTGTGCAGACCAGACAGTCTACGTGATCGAAGCAACGGGCGCTAAGCTGGACTGCTGTAAACAGAGTGGCGCAGGCCTTTGCTTGACTGATTGATTAATTGATTAATTGAGATAGTTATGGGACTAAACAGCGAGGTCATCAATCCCACCTCCCCTTTGAATGCGACTGCAGTTGGCCAATTTCCACTTCTGAAATAAACAGTTATAATAATGGACAGTTATATGAAATAGTCGCCTGTTAGCATTCTTCTTTCGGCGTTTAAGTTTATTTTGTCAGTGAAATCAGACGTTCTCCTGCGGTCTGCAAAATGACTTTCTTGATAGAAGAATGAATTGAAATCGTGGAGGCATATGTGCAAATAGGTGCGATTAAGGAAATTCGTTAAATTTTCGAGGTCAGTTATCCGTTTAGAGGACAACCAGACACGACAGCAATACACAGGCTGTATAATATTGGCGCACCTACGGATCTGTGCGAAATGTAAAACGACACATGATTCCCTCATTTCGCGCACAAGAGGTTATTGCAGACGTTCGCCACAGAATTATTCAGAGCCCAAAGAAGACACGTAAACTGGGCGCATGTAAGTAGGATGAATTGCCAGCGGGTACCGAAAGTCTTGATTTGAAGCAATGCCGTGTGACGGTTGTGGTGCAATTAAGGGAGGATGGTAGTCAGAAACGTGTAGATTACTGTACGTGGCTTTTGAATATCAGCGATGGTTTGTTAGACCCTTTCTATTGCGTCGTGAGTGAAGAGGCACGTTCCCGCCCATATAAATTCACAGAATACGAGGTATTGGTCAACGGAGAACCCTGAAACTGAATGTCAGTAACCACTCCATAATGAAAAAATTGGCGTTCGGTGCGGTGCAAGAGGAACGTACATCATTGGACCGACATTTTTTGACACTACGCTCAACGCGGTTGCATATACTCGTATACAGCGTGGCCCATTGATAGTGAGCGGGTCAAATATCTCACGAAATGAGCATCAAACGAAAAAACTACAAAGAACGAAACTCATCTAGCTTGAAGGGGGAAACCAGATGGCGCTACGGTTGGCCCGCTAGATGGCGCTGCCATAGGTCAAACGGATATCAAATACGTTTTTTTTAATACGAATCTCCATTTTTAATTACATTTTTGTGTAGTACGTAAAGAAATATGAATGTTGTAGTTGAACCACTTTTTTCGCTTTGTGATAGATGGCGCTGTAATAGTCACAAACGTATAAGTACGTGGTATCACGTAACATTCCGCCAGTTCGACCGGTATGTGCTTCGTGATATATTACCCGTGTCCAAATGGACCGTTTACCAATTCCGGAAAACGTCGATATCGTGTTGATGTATGGCTATTGTGATCAAAATTCCCAACGGGCGTGTACTATGTATGCTGCTCGGTATCATGGACAACATCATCCAAGTGTCCGGACCGTTATTCAAGGAAACAGGAAGTGTTCAGACACATGTGAAACGTCAACCACGACCTGCAACAAATGATGGTGCCCAAGTAGATGTTTTAGCTGCTGTCGCGGCTAATCCGCACATCGGTAGCAGAAAAATTGCGCGAGAATCGGGAATCTCAAAAACGTCGGTGTTGAGAATGTTACATCAACATCGATTGCACCCGAACCAAATTTCTATGCAGCAGGAATTGCATGGCGACGATTTTGAACGTCGTGTTCAGTTCTGCCACTGGGCACAAGAGAAATTACGGGACGATGACAGATTTTTTGCACGCATTCTACACTCCTGGAAATTGAAATAAGAACACCGTGAATTCATTGTCCCAGGAAGGGGAAACTTTATTGACACATTCCTGGGGTCAGATACATCACATGATCACACTGACAGAACCACAGGCACATAGACACAGGCAACAGACCATGCACAATGTCGGCACTAGTACAGTGTATATCCACCTTTCGCAGCAATGCAGGCTGCTATTCTCCCATGGAGACGATCGTAGAGATGCTGGATGTAGTCCTGTGGAACGGCTTGCCATGCCATTTCCACCTGGCGCCTCAGTTGGACCAGCGTTCGTGCTGGACGTGCAGACCGCGTGAGACGACGCTTCATCCAGTCCCAAACATGCTCAATGGGGGACAGATTCGGAGATCTTGCTGGCCAGGGTAGTTGACTTACACCTTCTAGATCACGTTGGGTGGCACGGGATACATGCGGACGTGCATTGTCCTGTTGGAACAGCAAGTTCCCTTGCCGGTCTAGGAATGGTAGAACGATGGGTTCGATGACGGTTTGGATGTACCGTGCACTATTCAGTGTCCCCTCGACGATCACCAGTGGTGTACGGCCAGTGTAGGAGATCGCTCCCCACACCATGATGCCGGGTGTTGGCCCTGTGTGCCTCGGTCGTATGCAGTCCTGATTGTGGCGCTCACCTGCACGGCGCCAAACACGCATACGACCATCATTGGCACCAAGGCAGAAGCGACTCTCATCGCTGAAGACGACACGTCTCCATTCGTCCCTCCATTCACGCCTGTCGCGACACCACTGGAGGCGGGCTGCACGATGTTGGGGCGCGAGCGGAAGACGGCCTAACGGTGTGCGGGACCGTAGCCCAGCTTCATGGAGACGGTTGCGAATGGTCCTCGTCGATACCCCAGGAGCAACAGTGTCCCTAATTTGCTGGGAAGTGGCGGTGCGGTCCCCTACGGCACTGCGTAGGATCCTACGGTCTTGGCGTGTATCCGTGCGTCGCTGCGGTCCGATCCCAGGTCGACGGGCACGTGCACCTTCCGCCGACCACTGGCGACAACATCGATGTACTGTGGAGACCTCACGCCCCACGTGTTGAGCAATTCGGCGGTACGTCCACCCGGCCTCCCGCATGCCCACTATACGCCCTCGCTCAAAGTCCGTCAACTGCACATACGGTTCACGTCCACGCTGTCGCGGCATGCTAACAGTGTTAAAGACTGCGATGGAGCTCCGTATGCCACGGCAAACTGGCTGACACTGACGGCGGCGGTGCACAAATGCTGCGCAGCTAGCGCCATTCGACGGCCAACACCGCGGTTCCTGGTGTGTCCGCTGTGCCGTGCGTGTGATCATTGCTTGTACAGCCCTCTCGCAGTGTCCGGAGCAAGTATGGTGGGTCTGACACACCGGTGTCAATGTGTTCTTTTTTCCATTTCCAGGAGTGTATTTAGCGACGAAGCGGTAACGTAAACCGGCGTAATATACGCTATTGGGCAACGCAAAATCCACGATGGCTGCGACAAGTGGAACATCAGCGACCTTGGCGGGTTAACGTATGGTGCGGCATTATGGGAGGAAGGATAATTGGTCCCCGTTTTATCGATGGCAATCTAAATGGTGCAATGTGTGCTGATTTCCTACGTAATGTTCTACCGATGTTACTACAGGATGTTTCACTTCATGTCAGAATGGCGATGTACTTTCAAGATGATGGATGTCCTGCACATAGCACGCGTGCGGTTGAAGCGGTATTGAATAGCATATTACATGACAGGTGGATTGGCTGTCGAACCACCATACCATGGCCCGCACGTTCACCGGATCTGACGTCTCCGGATTTCTTTCTGTGGGGAAAGTTGAAGGATATTTGCTATCGTGATCCACCGACAACGCCTGACAACATGCGTCAGCGCATTGTCAGTGCATGTGCGAACATTACGGAAGGCGAACTACTCGCTGTTAAAAGTAATATCGTTACACGTACTGCCAAACGCATTGAGCTTGACGGACATCATTTTGAGGATTTATTGCATTAATGTGGTATTTACAGGTAATCACGCTGTAACAGCATGCGTTCTCAAAAATGATAAGTTCACAAAAGTACATGTATCACATTGAAACAGCCGAAATAAAATGTTCAAACGTACCTACGTTCTGTATTTTAATTTAATAAACCTACCTGTTACCAACTGTTCGTTTGAAATTGTGAGCCATATGTTTGTGATTATTACAGCGCCATCTATCACAAAGCGAAAAAAGTGGCCAACTAAAACATTCATATTTCTTTACGTACTACACGAATATATGGCAGGGACACATCAGCGATGTAATTACGATTAATACAAACGTAGTGAACGAGAATAACCAGTTCTTTCATATACAGGGATATTACAAATGATTGAAGCGATTTCATAAATTCGCTGTAGCTCCATTCATTGACATATGCTCACGGCACACTACAGATACGTAGAAAAACTGATAAAGTTTTGTTCGGCTGAAGCCGCACTTCAGGTTTCTGCCTCCAGAGCGCTCGAGAGCGCAGTGAGACAAAACGGCGACAGGAGCCGAGAAAGCGTATGTCGTGCTTGAAATGCACTCACATCAGTCAGTCATAACAGTGCAACGGCACTTCAGGACGAAGTTCAACAAAGATCCACCAACTGCTAACTCCATTCGGCGATGGTATGCGCAGTTTAAAGCTACTGGATGCCTCTGTAGGGGGAAATCAACGGGTCGGCCTGCAGTGAGCGAAGAAACGGTTGAACGCGTGCGGGCAAGTTTCACGCGTAGCCCGCGGAAGTCGACGAATAAAGCAAGCAGGGAGCTAGACGTACCACAGCCGACGGTTTGGAAAATCTTACGGAAAAGGCTAAAGCAGAAGCCTTGCCGTTTACAATTGCTACAAGCCCTGACACCCGATGACAAAGTCAAACGGTTTGAATTTTCGGCGCGGTTGCAACAGCTCATGGAAGAGGATGCGTTCAGTGCGAAACTTGTTTTCAGTGATGAAGCAACATTTTTTTCTTAATGGTGAAGTGAACAGACACAAGGTGCGAATCTGGGCGGTAGAGAATCCTCACGCATTCGTGCAGCAAATTCGCAATTCACCAAAAGTTAACGTGTTTTGTGCAATCTCACGGTTTAAAGTTTACGGCCCCTTTTTCTTCTGCGAAAAAAACGTTACAGGACACGTGTATCTGGACATGCTGGAAAATTGGCTCATGTCACAACTGGAGACCGACAGCGCCGACTTCATCTTTCAACAGGATGGTGCTCCACCGCACTTCCACCATGATTTTCAGCATTTCTTGAACAGGAGATTGGAAAACCGATGGATCGGTGGTGGTGGAGATCATGATCAGCAATTCATGTCATGGCCTCCACGCTCTCCCGACTTAGCCCCATGCGATTTCTTTCTGTGGGGTTATGTGAAAGATTCAGTGTTTAAACCTCCTCTACCAAGAAACGTGCCAGAACTGCGAGCTCGCATCAACGATGCTTTCGAACTCATTGATGGGGACATGCTGCGCCGAGTGTGGGAGGAACTTGATTATCGGCTTGATGTCTGCCGAATCACTAAAGGGGCACATACCGAACATTTGTGAATGCCTAAAAAAACTTTTTGAGTGTTTGTATGTGTGTACAAAGCATTGTGAAAATATCTCAAATAATAAAGTTATTGTAGAGCTGTGAAATCGCTTCAATCATTTGTAATAACCCTGTATATTTTTTTATTTCAATCAGCATAATAGAATGCAAATTTTTTAACACCTGCAATATTTTCTCAGCAATGTTTGGAGTGAAACATACGTTTGTTCTGCAAAATGAATCCTTTATTTAACAGAAATTTACGTACACTGATGAGGCAAAACATCATGACCACCTGCTTAATAGGTTGTTTGTCCGTCTATGGAACGAAATACATCACTAATTCTGCATACTAAGTATCCGACAATTTGTTGGTAGGTTTTTGGAGGTATGTAGTGTGGTGTCACCGCCAGACACCACACTTGCTAGGTGATAGCTTTAAATCGGCCGCGGTCCATTAGTACATGTCGGACCCGCGTGTCGCCACTGTTAGTGATCGCAGACCGAGCGCCACCACACGGCAGGTCTCGAGAGACGGACTAGCACTCGCCCCAGTTGTACGGACGACTTTGCTAGCGACTACACTGACGAAGCCTCGCTCCTTTGCCGAGCAGATAGTTAGAATAGCCTTCAGCTAAGTCCATGGCTACGACCTAGCAAGGCGCCATTAGCCTTACATAGCAATTGATACTTATCGTATAAAGCATGTCTCATCAAGAACGATGTATACAACAAGGATGGATTAAAGTTAAGTATTCCAAAAGCTACGTACTTTTCTTTATAGCATTCATTACGTATCCTGTTTCAGACATCACGCCATCCTTCGCGTGTTTATAGCGTGCATTGCGGTCCCCTCAAATCACACTGTGTCGGCACTTCCGTCGACACATCATGTCTACGCGCAGGTCATGTAATTCGCGTAAATAACGGACCGCTGAATTGCGTACGCGAAGATGGCGTCCGATACCGCCCCACAGCATTTACATCATGCGGATCTGGTCACGGAGAGATCATCGCGAGTTCACTATAATGCTCTTCAACTACTGTAGTACGGTTCTGGCTCCGAGACACGGACAATTATACTGCTGAAAGATGACATCGCCGTCGGGCATGGCATCAAACATGGAAGGCTGCAAGTGGTTGGCAGCTGTTAGCGTGTATTCGATTACTACCAAAGGCCCCACGCAAGCGCAGGAGAATGTCTCCCAGAACATACAAGGGGCGTTTGAAAAGTCCGTGCAAAAATAAAAACCACGTACGTGTTTGGGGTAAACCTTTTCTGTTTTTCGACATAGTCTCCTTTTTGACTTATACATTTCGTACAACGCTGCTCTAACTTGTTGATCCCTTCCAAATAATAGGAATTGTGCAAGTCTGCAAAATAGCTATTAGTTGCTGCAATCACCTCCTCGTTTGAATAAAATCTTTGTACTGCCAGCCATTTCGTAAAATTGGGGAACAAATAGTAGTCCGAGGGAGCCAAGTCTGGAGAATAGGGGGGTGGGAAACGAGTTGTAATCCTATTTCCATTAATTTTGCAACCACAATTGCTGAGGTGTTGCTAGTGCATTGTCGTGATGGAAAAGGACATTTTTGCAGTCCAATCGCCGGAGTTTTTCTAGCAGCTCGGTTTTCAAACGGTCCAATAACGATTAATAATATGCACCTGTATTAGTTTTACCCTTTTCCAGATAGTCGATGAGGATTATCCCTTGCGAATCCCAAAAGACAGTCGCCATAACCTTTCCGACCGAAGGAATGGTCTTCGCCTTTTTTGGTGCAGATTCTCCCTTGGTAACCCATTGTTGAAATTATTGTTTCGTCTCAGTAGTAATGTACCCAAGTTTCATCCACAGTGACGAAACGACGCTTAAAGTCCTGCGGATTCTTCCTGAACAGCTGCAAACCATCCTAGCAACACGATTCCGTTTTTGGTCAACCGTGAGCAATCGCTGAACCCATCTTGCGGATAGCTTTCTCATGTCCAAATGTTTATGCAAAATATTATGTACCCGTTCATTCGAGATGCCCACAGCGCTAGAATCTCACACACCTTAAGTCTTCTGCCATCCATCACCCTATCCACAGGGCGTCCAGAACGTTCAGCATCACTTGTGGCCATATGGTCACTCCGAAAATTTTGAAACCACTTATAAACTCTTCAAAATCGAAGGTGCAGAGTCACCATAATGTTTATCAAGCTTCTCTTTAGTCTCCTGAGGCGTTTTGTCTTTCATAAAGTAATGTATAACGACCACACGAAATTCTTCTTCGTCCAATTTTTTTACAAGCACTCGACTTCCTTGATTGACAAGAATGCCAAACACAAAGAACTAGACCAATATGGCTGAAACTCGGTGTGCGTTTTTTCCAAAGATGCTGCTAACTACACATGACCTCGATAATCGCCACTGGTGCCATCTCTCGGACTTTGCAAGGACCTTTCAAACGCCCCTCGTAATACTATTCCCACCAGCCAGCGCGCTCCACGTTTCGAGCCACCGTTCACCTCGATGACTAGCGAATGTGAGCCGAACACGACCGAATGCAGTTGGCTCGCTCTCGGCTGCCATTTACTCCAGAGACAACTCTCGTCCGCTATTGAACGTTCGTTCGCTTCTGTTCGCTTTGGTGTATACGAGAACTGTAGACAAGATCTGCGTTCGAATTAATTGTTAGTATTTCTCCGTTTAAAAATTCCATTACATATGACTGATGTTTTCTGACATGAAAATAACTTCTCACATAGTCTTATAGGACCATTTCTGTTTACAATATACGCAGGGCGTCTCTCCTAAGAGTCATCGCGCGCATGTTCTCTGTGTTTCTGCAGATGTCTGCAACTTCGTTTTTGCAAATGAGTGGATGCAGTTGGCCCTAACAGATACTGCTCAATGCGTGTGTCATCCGGCGCCCTTTGCAACGGAATTCGTCGGTTTATTTCCTGTGAGAGATGGCAATACTCTCTTAGGATTTAAAGGTTGGCTACAGCGCGCATACACAAGCTCTGGAATCTAAGATATTGTTGTCGCTCTTCGCAGCGCACGGATTAACTAGTGGCAGTTTGGAAGCCAGAGTAGGAGCCAGCCTGCTGTGGTGCGCACGTGTGTTGGGCGAGGGGTCGTCGCCGAGCTGCCGTACTGCCGTGTCCGCCAGCAGCGACACAGGAGTTGATATTTTTTTATAATTTGCAGCGCGCTTATTAATTTAAAGAAAAGGGTTTGTGTATGTGCGTAGCAGCAGACGGTAAATTTGATAATGATAGGAGTTGAATTCTTAAGGGAAACCATTGTTAGGTGAATAGATTAAATATTGATTTTTGTCATTGATTTCTTTTGTAATTGTCAGGGAATTGTTTCACTATGTATTTAATTGAGAAGTATTTCAGTCTGTCTCAAGAGTTTGATTAATTTGTAATATTTGCTTTAATGCCACTGGAGGCAGATTTACACACGAAGCGACTGTTCAAAGAGCTTCTAGCGTTTTGTTGATTGAATGAGAAAGAATCGCTTTCAGAATATAGTTTTTGAAAAATATGAATTACGTGTTTGGGTTATCATTTATCGAGTTTCCATTTGACTAAACCCTTTCTCTTGAATTATATGTAGTTGTAGCAAGCAGCAGCAGCCGCAGTAACAGCAGGAGCCGCCATACAGAACATGCATTGCACTCAGCATGAATAATATGAGGGCCGTTCAGAAAGTAACCTCCGGTTGATTTAAAAAAATACACCAAGTTAAATAAAACTATTTTAATATATACATCTTACAACTACATCTTTGCACTATTTTTCTACATACTCTCCATAGCGATTGAGGCACTTATCGTATCTCTTCACAAGCTTTGAAATTCCTTCTGCATAAAAATCACCCGCTTGTGCCTGGAGCCAGCCTGTGACCGCATCTTTGAGCTCTTCGTCGTCATCAAACCGCTGTGACCCGAGCCATTTCTTCAAATGCATGAAGAGGTGGTAATCACTTGGCGCCAGGTCTGGGCTGTAAGGTGGATGGTTGATAACGTCCCACTTGAAGGACTCAAGAAGGGCCGTTGTTCTGCGAGCAGAGTGAGGACGGGCGTTATCGTGCAAAAAAACGATACCGGAAGTCAGCATACCACGTAGGTTTTTTTTATGTTTTTGTTAAATAATGGAATGCAGCAGATCAAGCAGTGGCAGCAGAAAGACCAAGTAAGTTATTTGTTGCGCACAGGACCAATTAAAACAAAAATAAAGTTTAGGCGTTCTCTGTAATAGTAAAGTTAACAAGAGTACAAGCACGAGATTTCCAGTAGAAAACACGAGATAAGAAGTTCGCGACTTTCACCGGTTAAAAACAAAATTATTTTTAAAACGGAATTTTATGTGACCTTCGATAGAGCGGTCCCAAAGTAATCTAGAGCGATAGCTGTCTTATGGACAGGTATTAACAGAGACCGTAAAACATGAAGAATTACCGTTACCCCAGCGGTGACATCACTGCCCTGGCCTGCTGTGACTGCTACCGTCCTGAAGTACCGCTACTCACTCACAGCTGCAACACTGCTCGTTCTTCGTGTTTTACTGTCTCCCTTACTACCTATCGACAAAACAAATATCGCTCCAGACTAATTTGGCACCGCTCTATCGAATGGACTCTTAAAATCCAGCTTTAGAAATCATTTTCTTTGTAAAGGCAAACAAACCGATGCTTTCTGTTGAGACAGGGCATCGCATGAAACACGTGCTGAGCACTATTTATTAGGATCAGCTGCATCTACGCATTACAGTATCGAAAGTGCAAACATCTACAGAAACATTAGAGAAAAAGCGGCTGATGGCTATTGGTAAGGAGGACTCGTGTCAGTATCCTTAGTGCGCAAAGTCGGGAGTTCCGAGAGCCACTTCGCTGATGGTGTTGCTGCACGCAGAGAAATCGCAACGCTAGAAATCTGTACTGAAATTCAAGAAGACCGTCAGAAGATCATCGTTTGGTGCAGGCATTGGCAGCTGACTCTCATCACAAGTATAGAGCATAAAACCCCGGGAATACGTGCTATCGTTTGATTGCACGAAACAGTCATATCCACTGAATATTTTGGAATATGTGTATGAGTGATTACAATTGCAATGATGCACGATGTCAGACTGAGGCTCATTCGCAGATTCCTCTATAGCCCGCATAGAAGGAGATAACGAAGATAATTCACGTTTTACAGTTAGTTTAGTATTAGCTGCTTCTCAATACTGGACCCTTTCCAGGTAGGTTTTATAGAGGAAACACAATTCAGAGAAGAGCAGCCAGTTTTGTCAACGTTCGTTTGGTAAGTGCGAAAGAATTACAGAGACTCTAATCTCACTCCAGGGGTTAATGCTACAAGGGAGCCATTGTGCAGCACAATGTGATTTACTATTGAAGTTTCGAGAGAGTGCATTCTAGAAGCGACGTGCTACATATTGATTCCTACTGTCTATAATTCCTTAGGAGACCATGAAGGAACAATGTTTGATCTCATATAGAGGGCTCCTAACAGGCGTTCTCTGCACACACTGTTTGTGGATGGATCTGCAAAGAGGGACAGCGGCAATGCTGAACACAGTATCCCATTAGCGACTGAATCAGAATAGGGGGATAGCGGCAGTGCTACACACACCACCACATTAGCGACTGGATCAGGAATGAGGTATAGTGGCAGTGCTACATGCAGTACCCCATTAGTGACTTGATCAGGAGAGAGGGATAGTGGCAGTACCCCATTAGTGACTGCTTCAGGAAAGAGGGATGGTGGCAGTGCTACACACAGTACCCTGTTAGCTACTCGATAAGGAAGGTGGGGAGATGGCAGTGCTACATGCTGTACCCCATTAGTGACTGGATCATGAAAGAGGGATAGTGGCAGTGCTACATTCATTACCCCATTAGTTACTGGATCAGGGAAGAGGGATAGTGCCAGAGCTACATGCAGTACCCCATTAGCGATTGGATCAGGAAAGAGCAATAGTGGCTGTGGTGTGCGTACTGTAAGACCTTCGGTACACACACCATCAGATTATGTGACTTGTCGCTCTAATGAAGTAGGCGAGTGTCACCAGTATGTCTCGTGGTCTTATCGTGGCGTGTTTATCTTCTGCCGTTAGGTCAGACGATAGAAATGCCACTTGCACGCTTAGAGTAGCAGATTGACGTGACCAACTTTAAACAGAACTTGATTAATTTTCACACACATTTATTAAAATAATAACAAGCGTAAAAATAACTTAACTTGGTTCTGGATGCTATTTACAATTGACAATCTGAAGTTCCTTTGGTCTTGGTATGTTAATCTTATTCTCACATATCTCTGATACTTGACAAAAGTGTCTATACATTTATCTTCATAGCTATGTACAGGAATATGGTAATCTTATTAGGCGCAGACTGAAACTTGACTATGGACTGGTGCAGACAAATGCAGACTAATGCAGACTGATGCAGACTAATGGAGACTGATGCAGACTGACTAATCGGAGGTCTGTACACTCGTTATAATACCTCGAGCGCTCAGGTATCACTGCGCGAATGTGATCTGCGAGGAGAAAAGGTTCTACATTAGCAGCAATCTTATTGGCTGCGTTACATATTAATACGCGGATCGGCGGAAGCAGAATTTGGTCAGTCTTTATGGCAGCGCCATCTCGTAGTGCAGAGATGGACGAGCGCTGCTCCTGCGCTGTTGTGCTTAGCGGGGCACGCTCCATTGGGAAAGTTGTGTACGCGCTGACTACGCGGAACTATGTACACAACAATGGCAGTGCTACATGCAGTATCATATTAGCGACTGGATCAGGAAGAGGGGAAGTGGCAGTGTTACACACAGTACCCCATTAGTGACTGGGTCAGGAAAGTGGGGAGGTGGCAGTGCTACACACCATACCCCATTAGTGACTGGGTCAGGAAAGAGGGATAGTAGCGGTGCTACATGCAGTATCCCATTAGTGACTGGAACAGGAAATAGGGATAATGACAATCCTACATGCAGTACCCCATTAGTGACTGGAGCAGGAGAGGGGGATAGCAGTGCTACACACAGTCTCCTTTGGTGATTGGATCAGGAAAGAAGGGAAGTGGGAAGGGAAGTGGCAGTGCTGCATGCAATACCACATTAGTGACTGGATCAGGAAAGAGGGGGTGGCAGTGCTACATCCAGTATTCCCGTTCCCCATATACATATGGCATCTGTTCAAAATGGTTCAAATGGCTCTGAGCACTATGGGACTTAACATCTGAGGGCATCAGTCCCCTAGATCTTAGAACTACTTAAACCTAACTAACCTAAGGACATCACACACATCCATGCCCGCGGCAGGATTCGAACCTGCGACCGTTGCGGTAGCG